>NW_012107230.1:1752343-1759747 GCF_000951045.1 Mandrillus leucophaeus
AGACACAACAAAAAAAAAGAATTTTAGACCAATATCCCTGATGAACATCGATGCAAAAATCCTCAATAAAATACTGGCAAACCGAATCTAGCAGCACATCAAAAAGCTTATCCACCATGATCAAGTGGGCTTCATCCCTGGGATGCAAGGCTGATTCAACATATGGAAATCAATAAACATAATCCAGCATATAAACAGAACCAAAGACAAAAACCGCATGATTGTCTCAATAGATATAGAAAAGGTCTTTGACAAAATTCAACACCCCTTCATGCTAAAATTCATGCTAAAAACTCTCAATAAATTGAGTATTGATGGGACATATCTCAAAATAATAAGACCTATTTATGACAAACTCACAGCCAATATCATACTGAATGGGCAAAAACCGGAATCATTCTCTTTGAAAACTGACACAAGACAGGGATGCCCTCTCTCACCACTCCTATTCAACATAGTGTTGGAAGTTCTGGCTAGGACAATCAGGCAGGAGAAAGAAATAAAGGTATTCAATTAGGAAAAGAGGAAGGTAAATTGTCCGTTTGCAGATGACATGATTGTATATCTAGAAAACCCCATTGCCTCAGTCCAAAATCTCCTTAAGCTGATAAGCAACTTCAGCAAAGTCTCAGGATACAAAATCAATGTGCAAAAATCACAAGCATTCTCATACAGCAAGAACAGACAGAGAGCCAAATCATGAGTGAACTCCCATTCACAATTGCTTCAAAAAGAATAAAATTCCTAGGAATTCAACTTACAAAGGATGTGAAGGTCCTCTTCAAGGAGAACTACAAATCACTGCTCAACAAAATAAAAGAGGACACAAACAAATGGAAGCACAGTTATTTTCAATCCTGGCTGCTCATAAGAATTATATGAGGAGTTTACAAAAAAATAGTAATGCCAAGGCCAATCTCCAGAGTTTCTGATTAAATTGGTTTAGGGTTGAGCCTAAATATTAGAGTTTTTGTCTGTAATATTTGATTTGATACTGTTTTGTAGTCTGGATTGAGAGCAGCAATCTAAAGAAATTGTGTAAGCTTGTTTTTTGTTTTTTGTTTTTTTTTAATAGAACTTCAGCAGTTACTGCAACTTAGATGCATATTTAAAAAAAACAAAGAGCATAAGATTTTTTTTTTGAAAAAGAAACAACTTACCCTAATGTGATGACATTTAAGAGAAATCAATTTAACATCATTTACTCAAATTCCACCCCTCCCCTAAAAATTCCTCAAATAATAAAAGCAATATCTTTACAAGATAGAGGTGCTGAGGCTTAACATTAAATCATGATTTTAAAAAAGACTTAGATGTAGTCGAAAACTAGCTCAGTATGAGTCCATCGTTTAAATATCATTATAAAATTAGTAGATACGTAGACTGCCTTAATAGATATTTAGCATTTTGAATGATGGAGATATGTTGTCCTCTACTCTGCACTTGTCAATCCACTCTGGAGAACTTTATTGTTTTCTAGGTGCCACTTTTAAGATGAGCAGAGACCACAAGCAAAGGACCAGGACGGACATGGGATGAAACCATTCAGGATCTAGAGACAAATAACGTCAGGGGAGACAAAAGGGTGCACCATAACTTCCTTCAACTATTTTCAGGGTTATTCTATGGAAACAAGACTGAGCAATTTCTTCTAAATTTAAATAATTTTAAAGAGAGATTGGATCAGTTCTGTGTGGCACTAGATTTAAGCCCTATAATGAATGTTTGAAGAAGATAGATTTTGTGTCAATGTAAGTTGAAATTTGTAATAGTTAGAATTGTTCAAAAAAGAGACTGGACTGCCTCATGGCATAATGAGATGCCCATCATCAAAAGCATTCAAGTAAAGGGGAACAATTATTTGACATAGTTTCTCTTTTGCAAACTGAAACAATGGATGGAGGATTTTGAGACATAAGTATAGATATTTTCTAATGTTCCTTCCAACCTTGAAAAGCTCTGTGAATTTTTCATGTGCAAATTATTCTTCTTCTCCACTCCGGTTTCAGCCTATGTTCCAATTTCAGCCTATATGGTTTTGTATAACAAATTTCACTTCTATATCAAAAGAGAAAGAAAAAAAGAAGCACAGAGCAGTGTCCCATAATTAACATCATAACATTGCTTTTAGTAAATGACTTTGGCTTTTTATTTTATTTTATTTTAGTTTAGTTTAGTTTAGTTTAGTTTCAGGTCAAGAGGAGACTTGAGCTTTGTTTTAGGTTACATTAGAAAGAAATCTATTGCCTGATAACAGTCTCTGTATCAGAATACAGAGATAACAGTCTCTGTATTTATGGCAGGCACTGCTGGTTATTGTTCATCCAACAACCATGCTCCCTGCTACCTTCCTAACAGAATACTGATTTTGTTCAGGATAAGTAGCGACAAGCTCAAGGAAGGTGGATATCCCTCCTGTCCAAACCAAACATGGCAACCCCATTGCTCTCTCGCCAGTGATCTGTTTAGGGATGAGTATGTGACCAAGTTAGTTTAAAAATATGCAAGGGGAATTATTTCATGGGGGTGAGGGGAGAAGACTTCTGTGAAAGGTTTCTTTCCTGTTGAACAGCAGAGGATGCAGCAGGAAAGTATCTTTCTTCCACTCTTTGATGGGTTATCTGACAATGTGATATTTTGGCAGCCATCTTGCAACTCTGATGGGAAAGCTAAAATAATTGCAGAGAAACCAACTGAGAGTCCTGCCATTATAGACCCAGGAAAAGCCCAGTTATGGAACTTTTATGAAGTGAGATAATAAATTCCTATTTTAAAAGTCATTTATTAGTTAGATATTCTATTCCTTGTAACATAAATATTCTAAAAAGAGGGCCCCAGAAGAAGAATTCTGGTTGAATGAACTGCAGAAACTATGTGACGAATACACGTATATAGAAGAATATATTTTTACTTAGGTAGTAGCATAATCAATTAGCCCTGGAAGAATCTGAAAGTTATGTATCAATATCTATGTCAGTTTATCTATCTATCTATCTATCTATCTATCTATCTATCTATCTATCTATCTATCTATATCTGTTTATCTGTCAGTCTATCTATCTATCTATCTATCTATCTATCTATCTATCTACCTATTTATCTACATATCCATAATTCAATAGCTGTAACAACCATTTTAAATGACACAGCAATTCCTCAAACGAAACATTCTGGTTTAACAATCAATTGAACCACTTTTAGTGTTAATCCCTGTATTGTTTCAGCCACATACGTTCTATGTACAAACATTATCCAACCACCTGCAGATTAATGCATGAACACCATTTGACAGATGAGGAATCACCAACCCAACCCCGGGTAGGCAGTCCCATGACTGCAAAGTAGGTAGGGCAGTAAGTGATAAGATCAAGTCTCACTTGGTCTGACTTCTAAATCGATGATTTTTTTTTTTAACAAGTACACTATACTGCCTCCTGTATTGAAGGGCAGCATGATAAATGTGAGGAATGAGAGATATTACTAATACATAAGAGAAAAAGGCAAGAGGCCGTTATAGGCTCAGTGCCACTAGCAGTGAACAGACTATGCTTCCTTGGAGTTTAAAATATAAGAATAGAAAACTTTCTGGTAGAGCCAACTTGCTGGGCACAGGACTTACAATTAGGTGAGATAGAGGCAAAGGGGACACACGATGACATACAAAAGAGCGAAAATGCCTTATTCTTCAACTTTCATGGACTTTGTACTCACCACTAGAAACACCAACTCAAATATGCTAAAATGGGAATGGGAACTCTGCTCACCTCATTCTATCAATTTTAAAAGGTCAATTTTTGATCAGAAAATGATGGGCTGTGTGCTAACATTTTGTATATTATCTCGAATTCTCTGATTTCTTGCCTTTTCCATGCAAAATTCCGAGTATCTCTGCAATAATTTTGTAATAACGTGATTTTTATGAACTATTTTCAAACACTTTAGAAATGCTCATTTAGTGATGTCATGGTGAAGTTCATTTATAATAAATAGTATTGCTAAATTTATGAACGCAAATAACCTAATAACAATACCAAGGATGATTGTTTATAAAGGGAAATGTCTCAGCTGTGTGTAGAAGAAAAGCCATTTAGATAGGAGTCAAGGTATATAGGTACTTGTCTCTACTGTAAGACTTACTCTATGAGTAAGCTGGGGAAAATCATTCAACCACTCTTCCTCTCAGTTTCCTCAGATGTAAAATGAGAATGCTAGTACCTGTGCTATGAACTTCAGAGTGCTGTTTTGAGCATCAAATGAAACAATGGATTTGAAATCCTTTTGGAAGCATAAAGGCACTCCACATGCCAAATGTTTTATTATTCTTTATCTAAAGCATTCAGAAATATCAATTTTTCATTAATCCAAACTGGCCTGTTAACAATTTCAACTATGCACAGATGTATTTAAGAAGAACTTACATGGAATTATATATTGGATTGAAGTCACTGTTGCATTTTTGGGTTGAGATCACTTCCTGTGGGAGAGATGGGGGAGGATATGGGGGTGGCAGTGCTTGTAGAATTGCAAGCATTGTCCAGATGTGGTGGCTCACACCTATAATCCCAGCACTTTGGGAGGCCAATGCAGGTGGATCACTAGGTCAGCAGTTCAAGACCAGCCTGGCCAACATGGAGGAAACCCCGTCTCTACTAAAAATACAAAAGTTACCCAGGTTGTGGTGGTGGGTGCTTGTAATCCCAGCTACTTGGGAGGCTGAGGCAGAGGATTGCTTGAATCCTCTGAGGCGGGAGCTTGAGGTTGCAGTGAGCTGAGATCATGCCACTGCACTCCAGCCTGGGCGACAGAGTGAGACTCTGTCTCAAAAAAAAAAAAAAAAAAAAAAAAAAAAAGAATTTCATGTGGAAAACTGAGTCATCACTAGACAACCATTGCATTACCCAGGAACTCTATTAGTAACTATTATCTAAAAGCCCACAAAAAAAACAGCTAGAGTGGTCCATACCAGGATGACAATATAATGACATAATTTTGCAGAAAATCATGATAATGTCGGAAATCAGTGGTGTTTTTCTTTAGTTTCATCTCCATTAGAGACAGAGCCAAACAGTCAAACTTCATGAAGCTGATATGTATCTGCTGCTTAGGCGCCTAGTAAGACACTAAATGCCAGAAGGACTTTTGCGAAAAACATTATGAATTCGTTTTTAGTTTCTGCTAGCTACCATTAAGGGTTAGGAAGCATAGGCCTCAGGGGGTTTGAAGGATTGACAGGTCTACAGCTGTAGTTCAGTGTGGAAGAGGTCTATTTCGTTACAAACTGGCTCATTCCTAAGAGCGCCATCACTCATAACTTGAACGAGTATTTACATTAGCTAATATCGTTCCTCATGGTCAGCCCATTATCCTTGATTAGCATATATTAATCTCAATAAAAAAATTGCTTGAGTGTAGAATGACTCATACCTAATGGTTGTGATTTTGGGCAATTATCAAATAGGCTTTTGAAAAAATTCTGAACTAAATTTAAGTAGATAAAGGGATAGCAGAAGCAATAGATATTCTGATTCCTTTCTCTTCATAGAAAGGAAATAGTTGTTTGACAAGTAAGTCCACAATTTTGTTATTACAGGGTACCTGCAATGGTGTCCTCTGCAGGTCATGTACTGTACAGTTGATTATCTCACAAAGGCACAGTAAAGCGTGATTTTAACACTCTGGTGTATGATTCTAGGTTATACATTTATTCTTAATGGCTCTCAGCTTTCTCTCTTATAAAATGAAGATTTATGTTTAGATAATTTCCAAGCTTTCTTCAATCTAAAAAAAATGCGATACTAGTTTTTAGAATGTTTCAGGTTTGTCAATTTCGGCAAGAAGAATTCAAAACTATTACTAATCACACTGTCTTAAGGACAGTACAAAACTGAAACATGACCTGACTCTACAGTTACATCATTATTTTTGAATGGTAATTTTCAAATTCTAAAACTCACTCAATTTTAAATATAAATATGTGAAACTTAATTATACATGTGCAAGGTAACCCACATAAGGCACTAAAAACAAGTACACAATTAAAAAGAAGTTTTATTTTGAGGTGTCAAAAAATTATATTAGGAGAAAATTGCAGTGAACTTCTAAGACAACCTAACTTCCCAATCTGCATAAAAGCTTCATGCAACTAGATGTATCTGTTCACACATTTTAATGCTGCTCTGGCAGAAAAATTTTAAAGAATAGCTTTACCGACATAAACATAAGAAGTGGGATTCATGTACAGTTACTTTTTTCTTGTGCTGACCTTAATTTCAATGTAGACAAAAATCAAATTTTTAAGGTGATTTTACCCCAAGCAAGCTAACAACTACAAGGTGACTGAAGTTCCTGGAAACCAAGAAGGCAGCATTGATTCTAGAACTTTCTATGTGGACTCAGAATAGTTTTCCCTTTTCTGAAAAGGCCTCAGAATAATGATTCAGGAAACCAAAACCAAAGTAGGCTCTGCCATCAGAGGTGATCTTTGGAAACACCAAACTTGCTGCACCCAGAGTTCAATCCCTACCTGTTACATTCCTTTGTTTTGCATCTGAGCGTGTGTTATATGTGCTCTGGTTCAGAGATCTGGGATGAATACAAACAAAACAAAACAAAACACATTTCCCCAATATGTCAGGAAGGCATGCTCAACTTACTAAAGTGACCTTGAAGTAAGAGGAATTACAGAAGATCTCTGTGAAATAATATAAAAGAAAAAAATACCCACTTAAGATACCATCGCATATATGACAACTGAATTGTAGATCAGCAGAAACAATTTTTCCTGTATGTTCAGAGTTTTAGAAAGACTTCAGGCTAACATTGCCAATGCAGCCTTGCACAACTTCTTCCTAAAACACCAATGAAGTCACATAGAAAGATGAAAACACAAAGCGGCAGTGAAAATTAAGAAAGACAACCTACTGACAGTTTAGGGGAAGAATTTCTACTAATTGAGTCCTGAACAAAATTATCAGTACCGCATCAATGTTCAACCTCCTGCAACAGAAAGATGAGAAGAGCTTGGCATGGTGCCTGACGCCTGTAATCCCAGCACTTTGGAAGGCCGAGGCGGTTAGATATCCTGAGGTCAGGAGTTCGAGACCATCCAGCCTGATCAACATGGTGAAATCCTGTCTCTACTAAAAATATAAAAATTAGCCGAGCATGGTGGCACATACCTGTAATCCCAGCTACTTGGGAGGCTGAGGCAGGAGAATCGCTTGAACCTGGGAGGCGGAGGTTGCAGCGAGCCGAGATCACGCTATTGCACTCCAGCCTAGGAGACAGAGCGAGACATTGTCTCAAAAAAGAAAAGAGAGAAAGAGAGAGAAGGAAGGAAAGGAAAAAAGAAAGGGAGGGAGAGAGGAAGGAAGGAAGGAAGGAAGGAAGGAAGGAAGGAAGGAA
>NW_012107230.1:1759797-1776845 GCF_000951045.1 Mandrillus leucophaeus
GGAAGGAAGGAAGGAAGGAAAAAGAAAGAAAGAAAGAAAGAAAGAAAGAAAGAAAGAAAGAAAGAAAGAAAGAAAGAAAGAGAAAGAGAAAGAAAGATCTGTATTACAAAGATCTCAGTCATCCTCCTTTTCAAGGGAGAGACTAAGAAGGGCAACAAGCCTAGTATAAACAACAGAGGAAGGACATTAGCTACCTAGCAAAATGAAGTCAAATCTGACATCTAGGATAAAAAATATTTTACTTCAGAATTTTGAGGTATTCTTGTATTGTTTCCTACCATCCAATTTTACACATAAGTCTGATGCTTGTCTGATATTTGTTCATTTGTAGATGAACTGTCCCCTGTCCCCACTGAGACTTTTAGAATCATTTCTTCATACCCAGTGTTCTAAAATGTTATGAGGATACATCTGGACATGATATTTAAAAAATTCATTCTAATAATCTCTCTATACGTCCTTTTGATATGACAATTCATGTCTTTGTTCCCCCATGGGCAATTTTGTTTTGTTATTTGTTTCACAATGTATTACCCTCAGCTTCCTCTATTGTTTCTTTATTTTTTATTTTTTAAGTTTCTGGGTACATGTGCAAGATGTGCAGGTTTGTTACATAGGTAAACATATGCCATGGTGGTTTGCTGCAATTATCAATCCATCACCGAGGTATTAAGCCTGGCATGCGTTAGCTATTTTTCCTGATGCTCTTCCCCTACCCCCGACAGGCCTCAGTGTGTGTTGTTCCCCTTCCTGTGTCCATGTTTTCTCATTGTTCAGCTCCCACTTGTAAGTGAGAACATGCGGTGTTTGGTTTTCTGTTCCTGCATTAGTTTGCTGAAGATAATGGCTTCCAGCTCCATCCATGTCCCTGCAGAGAACATGATCTCATATCTTTTTAAGGCTACATAGAATTCCGTGGTGTATATGTACCACATTTTCTTTATCCAGTATATCATTGATGGGTATTTGGGTTGATTCCATGTCTTTGCTATTGTGAATAGTGCTGCAATGAACATATGCATGCATGTGTTTTTGTAATAGAATGATTTATATTTCTTTGGGTATATGCCCAGTAATGGGATTGCTGGGTCAAGTGGTATTTCTGGTTCTACATCTTTAATGAATTGATACACTGTCTTCCACAGTGATTGAACTAATTTACATGCCAACCAACAGCGTAAAAGCATTCCTATTTCTCCGCAACCTTGCAGCATCTGTTGTTTCTTGACTTTTTAATCATCACTATTCTGACTGGCATGAGATGGTATCTCATTGTGGTTTTGATTTGCATTTCTCTAATGATCAGCCTCTATTGTTTCTTTTGGAACTTTTATTAATCAGATATTGACTTTTTGACTGAATCTGTATGTCACTAATATTTTCCCCCAAGGTTCTAGGAAATTTCTTCAACTTTTTCTTCCATCTCTTCTTTTGCATTTTTTCTTTAAGCAATCTTATTTAATTCTAAGAGCTGTTTCTTATTCCTTAATTAGTTTTTACGTTGTCTTTTTTTATGGATTGCACAAATTCCTCAAATCTGCCTAAGGATATCAATTTAGAAAGATTTTACTTTATTTAAATTTTATCTTCTATTCCCTGAATCATCTGTTCCCTCCACAATCAGTTGTTTAACTTTTTCCTTCTCTTTGGGATGATGCTTTTCTTCATTTGTTCAGTCAAATACACTCTCTGTTAATATATAAGATGGAAAGAAAGATCTTGAATTCATGCTGCTTTTAACAAACACTGTTTTTTATTTTCATCCTATAAACCTGCTGATTCTGAGTTTAGGACCTCTCCAAGGATCTATTGGGATAATTGGCTTTTACCTCCATGGCCGTCTTCTCATGAATGAGTTAGGAATTTTAGTTTCTCAATGTCAGAGAATGGAGTTCTAAATGCGGAAAGGGAGAAAACATGAATGAATTTTGTTGTCTTGGATTTAAGTTAGACGAATAGGCATGATGCCAAAAGGAAACTTGGAACACAAGGATATTTAAGTATAGAAGCCTGACAAAGTGAACATAGTGAACATCATCTGTAATGAGACAAATCAACATTGTTGGCTACTCATAGAATAAAATGAAAACACAACATAAATTCTGTGATGTAACTGTAAAATATGTATAACCTAAATCGAGTTATAGGGAAATATCAGACAAACTCAACTTAAAAGACATTTTATGAAATAGCTGCCTTATCATTTTCAAAGTTGTGTGATTCATGAAATTCATATAAAGTCTGAGAAAATTTTGCAGACCAAGGAATACTAAAAGACATGAAGCTAAATACAGCACATCATTTTGAATTGAATATTTTACTACTCTTTGGGAATTTTAGTGGGAATTAAATGAAGTATTTGGCTTAAATAATAGTTTCAACGTTGATTTTCTAATTTTAATGGTGTAACGTGGTTGTTTGGGGGGAATGTCCTTACTATTAAAAGATATACTAATAAAATATTTAGGGATGATAGAGCATCATGTCAGCAAACTCAGCTCAATCAGATTAGGAAAAAATATTTTTAAAATATTTTTTTAAAAGTTGTGCTTACAACTTGTCTATAAGCTTGATATGCTTTTAATGTTATAAATAATTGTACAATAAATAGCCAATAGAAGAATTCAAATTAAATGCCAAAAATATTTTTATTAAATCAAAATTAGAGAAGCACAAAACCCAGATGAACTGATTAGGAAATAAATAATAAATCAGTAGTTCGAGATGCAATCATGTCAATAATTGTATTAAATATAAATGTACCAAGCATCAAACTAAAAAGCAGAGAATTCTGGACAAGATAAAAACAAACAAAGAAATAACAAGGTGCTCCTATATCGTGTCTACAAAAGATGAATTTTAAATAAACATACAGAAGTAGGTTGAAGGTGAAAAGGTGGGAAAATATATAAATGAGAAGCATAAAAAATCAGGAGTGATTATATAAATAGACAAAATATAATTCAAGACAAATAGTATTACTGGAGAAATGTAGGGGCGTTTATTAATGATAATAAACATGAATACATTGGGAGGACATAGGAATTCTAACTCATAGTTAGAATGCCCAAAACACAGCCAGAAAACATCAATGACACAAATTTGGCTATATTAAAGAGAGAAACAGGTAGACTCACAAGCATAGTCAGAGATTTTTAACACCCCAGTCTCAGTAACTGATAGAACTAGTCAGAAAATAATTAAGCATATAGAAAATCTGAAGAACACTATCAACCACCTTGACCTAATTGGCAATTACAGAATATGACACCAAACCATTGCAGAATATACATTCTTTTTAAATTTGTATGGAATGTACACCAAGATAGACAGACCGTATTCAGGGACATAAGTCAAGTCTCAATGAATTTTAGATGGTTGAAATATTACAGAACATTTTTCTGACTATAATGGACCTATATTAGATACCAACTAAAAACAGATAGCTAGAAAAGTCTCAATTGAAAATAAAACAATATATTTCTGAATAACCCATGGTAAAAATAAATCAAAGGGGAAAATAGAAAACACTTCAAATTGAAAGAAAATAAAAATATAACAAACTTCATGATATGCAGTTAAAGCATGCTAAAAATCCTCATAATACAGAAAGCAAAAATCCTTGTTTCTACCTTATGATATTAGAAACTGTACCAAATTGAACCCCATGTGTAGAATGAAAGGAAATGATAAAGAGTATATATGAATGAATCTGAAAACATATAAACAACATAAAATGCACTATGTCAAATGTTGGTTTTTGAAGCAGTTAATAAAATTGATAAAAGTCAAGCAAGACTGACTGATAAAAAAGAGAGAGAGAGAACAAATAATCAGTATCAGGAATGAAAAAGCAGACATTCCTACAGATTCTACAGATATCGAATGAGAAATATTACTCCAATAAATTAGACAAATAAGATAAAAAGTTGTAAGAGGATCAGCTTCGATGATTGCTCTCAATTGGTCATTGTCAACTTCTGATGGCCAGCCACTATGCTCTTCATCTTCAAAACTCTCATCTCCTTTGCAAAACTTCTTGAACCACCACTGCACTGTAGGTTTGTTAGCAGTTCCTGGGCCAAATGCATTGTTGATGTTGTGAGTTGTCTCCGCTGTTTTATGAGCCATTTTGAACTAGAATAAGAAAATCACTTAAATTTGCTTTTTGTCTAACATCATTTCCATAGTCTAAAATAAACAGCAACTTATACGTCATTAGCAAAATAAATAAATAAATAAATACCCATTAAAATGATTATAACATAACCACATATATTTAAGAATGTATTCCAATATCAAACGGCAATTCCAACAACGCAAAAATCGTAAGTACATTTGCACCAACCTAATATGAGAAACCAGTGTTCTGGACAGATACTTCATTTTGGGGTTGGATGACGACTGCCATGTGGGTGTCAACGGTGTTTTCAGCTGAACACGAATCTCCACTGCCAGCTGTTGCAGAAAGAGGCCGGCTTGCCAGTTAAAACACAAAGAAGAGTAAGAGTTTACCTTGGCTAATGTTAAGAAGGCTTCGTGACTCTATAACAAATCACAAATCGGTGAACATTTTGACAATGAGCTGTCTGTAAACATGATGTTTTGTGAGCATTATGTGGCAACAAAGGTTTCTTGGAATTTATGCAAGTACATATTCCAAAGAGCTGAAAACCCAACACCAGTACTATTTTTTTCATACTCAGGCCACTCTTGTGGAGCAGGCAAAAGCCAGGCTGGGTCCTTCTGCTTTGAAAGATGGTGGAAAGCAGCAGAGAGAGGGTGGGTCACCAGGCAGGGGAGAACCAAGAGGAAACCAGTGTATGGACTGTCTAGTTCTTTGTTCTAACTCTTACTTCCACTTCACAACACTCTTATGTCTCTCCAAAAGGTTTAGCAGGGTCTGATTTTCACATCTAGTTGCCTAAGCATCCAACAATCACATGAGAACCACATCTAGCTGTACCTTGGGGAAGCACACCTAAATATCTGGTATATATGGAAGACCCATGTAGCCACTAATTAAGGATGTACTTTGTGCCAGGTGGCTTTAAGTCACAAGCTGACTTAATCCTTTCCAAGACATGAAGATGAAGAAACTCTTATTATTCCCATTTTACAGAAGAGAAAACTGATGCTCAGAGGGAATAAATGAATGTCCAAGAATACATGGTCTGTAAGTAGTGAACTGCAGTGTCAAAGCTAGGCTTTCTAATTCCACTTTTTACATCATCTGGGCAGACTTTCTTCTATCAGCTCTCTGTAAGAAGGCCAAGAGGCAGTAGAGGGTGGCCCTCGAATATCCAATGAGCAAGTGAACTATTTATTCCCTCACAAGAGAGAATAAATAGTTATCATTAATAAAAATTAATCTCAGATTTCCACAACATGTAATGCGACATCTATTTTTAACTTAATACCTTGTGTTAATGTGCCTGTAAGAATTATATTTTCTTTTGAATCCATCACTGGAAACAGAATTTGCGTAGAGTGTACTTACACATTTTCAAATACTTATTCAACCACTGTATGGTGTTCTATCAGATATATAATCATTAGACTTGTTGGTGTTTCATCTAAGAATGAGATTAAAAATTATGTTTATAATGGAATACATTAATAAATATATCTATTCATTAATATTTACTAAGCACTAAAAACTGCTTGAAGTGCTTGCCTTAGGCTGGATAGGAGCTTGTATGTAATATTACTATTTACCAGTGTCCATAAGAGAGGACAGAAAGATGTATTTTACAGGAAGATCCATAACACTAAATAGCTAATACTCTTTGCTTCAAGTTCTTCTTTGGAATGTGGTAGTGTATAAATAAATAAATAATAAGTAAAATCAATAATAAATAAATAAATGAATCAACATTAATATAATTTTTTGTATATTTATTTGATATTTTATCCATCATGCCTAAATCTTCACCTTAAAACTCCATTAATTTTATGCCAACCATTATGCAACCTTCTCACCTCCAACCTTTAGGCATTCCCTATCACGAATGTAGCCTTCTATATCTCAGCCACCGTCTTCAGCTCACCCCAACTACAATCATCATGTGAGAATTCAACCTGCCTAGGAGGACCCAGGACAACTTTTTGACCTCACAAGGCCTTTCTTAGAGCTAATGAGCCCTGCACCGTCATCATTAGAAACTGCTCCTCTCTAAAATCACTGACTCAAACACCTGACACTGACCATACTTTCTATCCCTCTAATTCTATATGAGATTTCTCCCCTTGGATGTCTCACAAACACTCTCAGCTCAGAATGTCTGAAATTGAGAGGAGCCAGAAGCATGTCCATGGATTTAGATTCTTTATTAACATTTGCTGATGGCAGTATCCTAGGGGCCCTTTAGCTGGTTAAAGTTTGAGAGCTAAATGAGGTTGTGTGGACTCCCTTCAGGCTCTGGGACCCAGACAACAGCTGTTCTTTCTGGATCAAAATAGTTCATCAACCTCAATTTGTGTCACCTTCAAAGAGGTGGCTGATCAATGAATTGTTGTCCACTGCTCTTTCCACATATTTTGGGGTGATGTGCATCCTATAGTTTTTGTGGACCTTGTTGCCCATCAGCTCCAGGATGTTGCCACCAAGTATTTGAAAGTAGTGAACAAGCTCCGGTCTTGGGCAGTGATTCTTCCACAAAAGGCAGTGCACACAGCTCAAGGGGAACTGCTGCTTGGCTTTTATGGAGTAGGAGAAAGTCTGATTTCTACACCTATAGGACCTCCTTTGCCTTCTCTTCCAAAACATGGTGTTTGCTGGGTTTTGCTGTGATTGGCCCAGTTTGATTGTCCAACAGGCCTGAGCCTCTCAAGACACCTATAACCAGTGCTCATTCCTGGACACTGTAACTCTGTGATCCAGCCTGTTATTGGGACTGGTAAAGGAACAGCCTTGTGATTCTCTAGATATTGGGATGTCATTGGTGTCCACTGGTCCCTGGTCAGGCCTTGGCCTAGAAATATACATGTGAGGAAGCTGGTCATCCTAATAACTGGACCACAATGTGAAGCCAATATACCCACAGGAATGGCTGATAGCACCTAATGTAGATGAAGATATGGAGCAAAAGGAACTCTCATTCATTGTTGGTCGAGTGGAAAATGGTACATCCACTTTGGTAAATGTTTGGTAGTTTCTTACAAAAATAAACATACATTTACCCTATGGCACGACCATTCCTCTTCTAGGTATTTATTCAAGAAAAACAAAAATATATCTACACCCATACATGTGAATTAGTGCACCAGAATTCTATAGCACTGTTATTCATAATTGCCCAAACTGGAAATACCTCAGGTGTTCATCAGCAGAAAAATGGATGAACAAACCATGGTATGTTCATACAATGGACTATTACTTAGCAATAAAACAGATTGAACTACTGATACACACAATGACATGGATTAATCTCCTAGGCACTATGCTGGGTGAAGAAACCAAGAGTACATGCTGTACATGTATATGTAAGTGAAGTTCTAGAAGATGCAGAATTCTGGGTACCTCCAAGATGGAGGAGGGCAGGATTGACTGTGGAGAGACACACAGAATTATCTGGAAATCGGTGTGATTTGTTTTTCAAAATTGTGCAGTTAAAATGTGTGCATATGAATATATGCAAATTTTACCTAAAAAAGAAATAATCAAGTAGTGTGAGGATTGAGTGGAGCTATAGATGAAACAATAATGACAGAATATTGACAGTTGTTGAAGCTGGGTGATTAGGTACATGGGGTTTCATTATATTATTTTCCTTAATTTATGTTTGAAATTTCCTGCAATATAAAGTGAAAAGAAAGAAAGAATATAAAGGAGAAAGAATGAAAGAAAAAAGACAGCCATTACTAATTCTTCATGGTATCTTTATCTAAGAATCCTCTTCAATATATTAGTAGTCTCTAATAATCAACCAGAAGGCCACTTGAGATAACACTTACTTTCTATCCTTGACCAATAGAGTATACTTCTACGTTTCTTAAATATGCACAAGTACACACATAGGAAAAAAAATAACTAGAATGGTTTATTCTAGCATATTAAAGTAGCAGGCTTCAGGTGACAAGATTATGGGTAATTTTTATCCTTTCTATATTTCTCTGTGTCTTCCAAAAATATGATATGAATATGCATTTATTTTATACTCAGAAAAAGTAAACCAATTATTAAATATCATTTTCATTGAGTTTATCCTGTAGTGTTACTATGGTTTCAGAAATTTAACAAGCTTTACTGCATTATCATCCTTGAGAAAAATAATGTTGCTAATTGTATTATTTGTTAGGAAAAAAGGTTTTGCCAAGGTATGAGCCTCCTGGTCTTTTTTTTTTTTCATAAAGATAAAAATGCAACACTGCACAGGAGATCTGCTTATTAGACATTGGGCATACTTTCTGTAAAACTAAAATAACTCTTCAGAAATTTCCTGCCAAATTCACAGCTAAACTGTTATGCAAATGTAACTACATCTAAATTAAAAGTGCTGAGATGATACAGCCAACAGACTTTGAAGTATGATTGCTTTTGGTGGTGTAGGCAGAAAGGTTGAGATGTTTTAAAGTAAACAAGATGTATCACACTTTATTTAGTTTCCTATTTGGTTGGGGGTTTATAGTATACAGGAAAGAAAAAAATGATACATGAAAATAAAATAGTTAGAGGGAGGAAGGAAATGATAAGATTAAGCGTTTGTGGTAAGGGCAGCTAAGCCTTCATAAAACAAAACAAAAAGCCTAGATATGAACTTAATTGCAGAGGGACTCTAAGCCTTATGAGCTATACATATAAAAAGGTTGATAGCTTTTGTATTATATGTATTAAAGTCTCCTTATTTAACTTTTTGTGTGTCTGTTTCTTGCCCTTCCAACTCAATTTTGACATACCTAACTCCCAAGAACAGAGAACCAATCTTATTATTATTATACTTTTAAGTTCTAGGGTACATGTGCACAACGTGCAGGTTTGTTACATATGTATACATGTGCCATGTTGGTGTGCTGCACCCATTAACTAGTCATTTACATTAGGTATATCTCCTAATGCTATCCCTCCCCCCTCTCCCACAATAGGCCCCGGTGTGTGATGTTCTCCTTTGTGTGTCCAAGTGATCTCATTGGAGAACCAATCTTTTCCTTCTGGCTACCTGCCACTGGATTATAATCTACAAGAGGGCACATTCTGTCTTCTCCATAGCTATACCGTTAGAATCTAGTCCAGTGTCTGAGACGTAGTAAGCATTTAATATTTGTTCCATAGTAGTAATTCTATGGCTATATATTGAAGTAGTGGTTCATTAATTTATTTATCAGTCTCATTAATATTTATTGACTGTCTTGCATGGGTCGGGTACTCATCTCATTGTCAGGGACATGGCATTGAGCAAAATAATGTTCCCGCTGTCATGGCACTTACATTCTAATGAAAAAATTACTATCCAGACAACATAACTGAATGTAACTTATGGTTTGTATTGAAATAAGTGATAAATTTTCCCCATTTTAGTGCTACCATTCTAATAAATTCCTTGGTATGTTGGGTCAACATTTCACTTCTGTGGCACTTTGCTTGGTAAGAGAATGTGACTAAAAGTGATTCAAGGTGACAAGTGTAAGCACACATAATTATTACAATTGAAGGACTTTCCAAGATAACACGTGAAAACTCCTACAGAAACATACAGTTCTTTAAGTTTGCATCCTATGAACCAGGAGAGAGATAGTTTCCAGTGGAAACAGAGATTCTTTTATTGACAAAGATGAATTGTTGCACTATGACTCTCCTCTTTGTAATTTCCTGGCTGGTCGAGATCAATCAATACTCCTTAGACAGCACCCATTTGAGGTTCTGACAAGTGTTATTTTTTGAAGGCCATTTTTTATGCTTCTTATTAATGAAAAGCAGTATGGTAATATCTATAGCCACTTCCGCTCTGTTTCCTGGCCTTGCTCCATCTGGTACTGATATAACAAACAGCTGAAATCAGTACATTGTGATATTATGCAAATGTGCTCTGGCAGATTGAGCTAAGAATAGTGTGCATTGGGCTATTTTGTTTTACTTGTTGTATAGAGGAATTTGGCATTTTTAAATTAAAGAAACTTACGGACATTAAAAAATATCTCAGCATTAGAAAACCTTTTCTTATAAAGTTGAAATAAACTTTAACCTTGATGAGTTTGTGAATTCCAAGAGGAAAAGATAAGAAGGCATCAGGAAAGCAGATATTAGTGTTTCTCATGATGTCCTCTTGGATGAGTTAGAGAAGCATGGGCTAGATGCCCAGGAGAACTTGGTGGATTCAGCACCAGCTGATTTGCTGTAGCCAAAACAGTTCTGATTATGGCTCACTGAAAACCTGAAGAGAATTTTCTAGTGCCATACTGCAGAGCTGGATACTTGGGATTGTCCTGGTCAACAATTTTTTAATGGCTTGGGCGAGGACATTCACAGCATGCATATAAAATCTGCTTATGAAAAGAATTTAGTAGGGACAGTGACTATATTGTTAAGACATAATCAGGAACCTCAAAGGTTTCTTCAAGGTAGACTCAGTCTGAATCTAAAATACGTACCTTGATTGATATAAATAAATAGAAAGTTTTATATTTGTGCTGAAAAAAACAGTTCTGCAAATATAGTTTAGGGAAATACTACCTTATGTTAGGAGAATCCTTAGCCAAATATCAAAGGACATTTTTCCTTTCTAGGTCCTAAACTGATGAATTGATTATTTTTATAAGGCAATTTGGTGAAAAATTTAGACTCACAAAGAAAGTCAAAAGAGTTTTTTTAACAAAGGCCCTCTTCTACTAAAGAGAATATTAAGGAACAATTTGTGTTTACTTGTAATGAGTTTTAAACCCTATGCAGCTAACCTTTCTTATGTTTTAAAAATCTGAAAAGTATAAACCTCACTCCTCCACCTTCTCAGAAAAGCTAAGTTAACCTGATAATTGCTTCTTAGGGGAAACTACAGTGACCTGTTCTATAACCGAGATGATTGACAGTTTTAATGCCTTATTACAAGTTTTTCTTTCTTTCTTGGAACATCGAGAAACGGGCTTCTTCTGTACTTAAAAAATTACAAGGTAACTAACATACATAGTGTCTCTGGACAAAAAGCCAGATATAACATTTTTGTAGAGGATCTCATGTTTTGTTCCCTTCCCTCACAAAGCATGCAATACATAAATCATCATTTGAGGACAGAATGCCCCAGTACTTGTGATACTATGCTCTAGGAATATGAACAGCAGTGTATTAAGCCGATTTTTTTTAATAGATGAAGGGCTGTCACATGGACAATGGCAAAAAGCTCCTGGCTTGGAAGGACATGATTTTTCAAGGGTTTCTGGTAACGTCGTGAAAAGAAGTATATCTGATTTAAAAAAAAAAAAAAAAAAAGGTGGCTCATGTATTGAAAGTAGAAATGGATAAAATATAACATGCAGATTCCGGAAAAGCTAGGGTAGTATTGGTTTGCATTAATTGAAATTGAATCAGTATGTACAACTCTTATGTATCCATAATAATTAAAATTTAAAAAATTTAAAACATTAAATTGAACAAGAGGAAAAAGTAATGAGGCTCATTTGCTATATATTAGTCAGGCAATCCTTGTGTACTGTGTTTCATTCTGGATGTTATATATTGAGGAAGACAGAGAGATTGGCAAACATGAGCATATCCACATTATCCACATACTGCTATACATATAGAGAAAGAATATTCTGGAAGAGATGAGATATGGGAACAGATGAAAAAACTGGAGATGTTTAGAGAAAAAGTTACTATGGAAGGACAGCGCTTAATAATTGGCTTCAGCTGTCGAAGGCCTTATGTCAAAGGAGAAATGGAATCATTGTCTGGACTTTACAGATTGGAAGGAGGACTGAGGAGTTGAAGTTTCAGGGAAGCAAAGTTTGGCCTGATTCAGGAAAGACCTATGTAGCAGAACTTTCAAAAAAATTTATTGTCACAAGGGTAGAGATGTCCTAATTACCGGAGGTGCTCAAGCATATTAGGAATGAGTTTGTAGAGGGAATCTGGTCATTAGTCAGGGTTGGAGCAGATTTCTTCCAGTCCTAAATTCTAAACTTGGCTGATGAAGTCTAGTTTTGGACATCAAAATTTTAAAATTCTTGTCTATCATCTCACAACTAATCAGTTAACAACTTCTTTTGGCTCTTCCTTTACAATGTGTCTTATATCATTCTTGGGTTATTTACGCACAGTTACCTGAATATCACAATAGTCCCCTCATTGGAAAGATCTTGCACACATTCTTTGTTGAGGATTGTTTACAAATATGGCCATAAAATATTCTCCCATCTCTGTACACATATCTTTGCTGTGTAGCTTTATCTCGACTTCCACCAAGAAGTGACTTATTTTTCTACTCCTTGAATCTCGCATGCTATGGATTTTCTTTGACCAACAGAATGTGACAAAATGGACATTGTATGACTTCCAAGTCTAGAAGAAGTTTTGCAGCTTCTGATCTCACTCACCTGGGTCACAAAAGCCTTGTAAACAAGCCTGGGCTAACCTCTGAGAGAATGAGATGTCACCTAGAGAGAATGAGCATGCGGAGAGAAAAAGAGGCCCAGCCATGTCAGCTCTAGCAGCACTCAGAGTTGGAGCCCATGAGAGGTGAGAGAGGCCATCTAAGAATAGCAAGCTCCCAGACAACCCACCAACAAACTGAAAATGCCTAAGTGGGTCCAACTGTCATCATGTGGAGCAGAGATAAAGCATGTCAAAGAATCCCTCCTCCAATTGCCAACCCACAAACTTATGAACAGGTAAATGGCTGTTGTTTTACAGGACAATTTGTTATGCAGCAATAGGGACTGATAATATACTTCTATCCAGGAAATTTTGCTTCTAAAGATAATCCTAGACAAGACACATGTACATGTATGTTCACTACAGTGTTTCTAACAAGGATCAAAATTTTTAAGGGGACTGGCTAACAAATTATAATATAGCTCAGTAGCACTGACAAGGAACCAGGTTGTTCTCTACCTATATATGTGGAAAGATGTTCAAGGTAGATATCGTTAAATGAAAAAGCAGTATTCAGCACAGTGTGAACAGTTAACTACATTTAGGCAAGTAGACAAGAATGGGTATACATCTATATGGTGGATGTACTTAGAAACTATCCGGAAGGATGCACAATAAACTCTTAACAGTAGTTAACTCTGAAGACTTGGGTTGAAAGATGAGGAGGGAAAGAGAACTTTATATACCCTTTATTCCTTTAAATCTTTCAAGTATATAGTACTTAAAATACTAATTAGAAATAAATGGAAATAAAAACAAACACAACCTCTGATTATTCCCTCTACCTGTAGTCTCTAATCCCTGCAATGCAGTATGTGTCGTACTACCAGGTTAATATAATTAAAACTTCCTTTTTTTTGTCAGGTCGCTTGTCTGCTTAAAGATTCTTAATACCTCTCCACTGCCTAGCAATGGTCTCCAAAGTGGGGTATACTCTATTTCTAAATTTTAGCTCAAAAAAGTAAAAAAAAAAAAAAAAGAAAAGTCTCTACTAGTTCTACTAGTTTTGAGTATGTGAATATGCGCTGGCACCCCCCACTTGGTATTTATATGACAACATATTGCATAACGGAGGCCAAGTGTCCTGAGGAAAGAGTGGACAAATCCCTTTGCCGTGGTATCCTCACTCATCCTCTCAGTTTCCACTGATTACAACTATTTATGGTTTCTGTGAGCCTAGTTGATTTGTGGATTTTTGAAAATCTAGCCTGAAATAAAACAAACCTTGACAAAATTGACAAGTAACTTAAAAATATTCCTTTGAAGACACTCAGCTTCGAGACGAATACAAATAACAAAAGCACAAATTAACGACAGGTGAACACCACATCTGACACGTTTCCTACTCCTGTTACAAATCAGCTATATTACAAGGGAAAAACCACGACTACAGATCTGAAAAGGATTCAATTAAAAGGACAATAAAAGAAGAAAAAAAGTTAACTAGAGTTTTAAAATGTTTAAAATAATGTAATACCCATTTCAATACATTATATAAGTTCATTTAAAATGATAAAAGTTTTAAAGCCTCATCTGAGGATTCTTATTACTATAAGATTAGAAAATATCACACACTAGTTGAAACACATTTTGTTTTCACGGTAAAATGAAATGATATGTAAGAAAATATGATAGTAAAATGGAAATGCATTCTTTGTCAGAAAATACTGCTGGAGGATGCAGAAAAAATATTGTGGGTAGACAATAACATGAAGAAATCTCCGGATCCTTAGACTGAGTAAAAGAACCTAGACGCAATGATACATACTGTATAATTCCATGTCTATGAAATTCTAGGAAATTCAGAACAAGTTATAGCGACAAATGCATTCGTGGTTTTCTGGGGCCAGTATCAGAGGTACTGATGGATTGTAAAGGTGCTCAAGAGAACTTTTAGGGGAGGTGGAAATGTTCTGTATCTTCTTGTTGGTGGCGGTTCCATGGTTCTACGCATCTATCGAGGCTTGAACATTTTAAATAAATTTGGTTTATTGCGTGAAAATCATACCTAATTAAAGTTAATTAAAAATAAATATTAGAAAATATATTAAATTAAGTACATGAGAGGGAAGCTAAGAACTGTGCAAGGTGCTGGAGATACAGTGGCGAAGAGAAAAATGGCATTGGTCTTTCACGACCTGATTACAGGTTATATGGGGAGGTGGCTAGAAATAACGCAATCACGGAGAGTTACAGACCGGAAAATGGACTAGGAAGAAGAGGGGAGGTTCTAGGACGGCTTATAATGAAATAACCTGCCCTAGCTTAAGAAGTCAGGTAAGGAAGGTAGAAATTGGTCCAAACAGATGGAGAACTATAAATTTCCATAGCCTTTATAAACCATGCCATTCATTTGGCACACAATTCAAACTTTTAAGGCAGAATTGTTATGCATAGACATCTTCATTCTCTAACTAGACTATAAACAACTAAAGGGTGGAGACTATATTATGTTTCTTTGCATCCTTCTCTTACAGTTCCTAGAGAAGTGTGTACACATGGTTAATATTTACCAATTGACTAATTTGCCTGTATGTCAAAGAGACTAGAGTCATCCAGTGTTCTCTCAGAATGACTGGAGGTCTGCCGTCATCTCCACAGTCCCATTCTGAGGCTGTATACACCATTGCTCTTTCTGTCCCTTGCTGTGGCTGTCCCCTAGCCTGCTCCTCTGGTTCCCTGTTTGAGGAATTGGTAAGGTATCTCAGCACAGGCCCTGGTGCAGGCATTTCTATTTTAGCTTTTAGTTTTTCACTTCATAAATTTGATCTTTGCCTTAAAACTCTGTTTTTGCCTTCTAACTCAATTAAACAACTCAGTCATTTTGACACCTTTGGACATTTGGCAAGGACTCAAGAAATATGTATCAGTCAGTTGAAATGTCAACCTCAGCCCATAAAAGGGCTTGTTGCATTGTCCCATAGCATGAATTTAGCGTCTATATGAAACTGAGCTGAAAATAACTCGAGCAAAGTTGTACTGTGGTTGTCATCTTTAAACAGCCCTGGATTTAACTGTTGCCATAGATAGCTTTTAATAGCCAATATTTTGGATTATAGCAGCAGGTCTACATGTCATCTGTCTTAACATGCTGTTTCAGGTCACTGGTCAGGTTGTTCTATTTGTGCGAAAATTGGCCATTAGCACAGCTAAAAATAGAGAACTGACTCTTCTATAGATACATGGCTTTACAGGTATAGAGATATAAATAGGGTTGATATCGAAGAACAAAGAGAGTATCTCACAGTTTTGAAGAACGAATCTCTCAAAAAGTGCTGGGAAGTTATTTTAAATTACAATTAAGCTGACAAGCCATAGATGGGGTTGCCCTCTTCATGGCCATTGATTGATTACTTTATAGACGGCTCATTCAATTAAAAGGCTTTTGGTGGTAGCTTTGCTAACTCAGCCTTGCTCTTTATAAAAAGAAAATTAAGCAAAAGCAGTGGAATACTTTGTAAACCCAATCACTATATACATTGTCGTGTGACAGTTATTTCTTATGTAACCAAGGGCATGAAAACTGAGAAAGTGAATTAGTTTGCAAACTATAGTTCTGTACTGAACAATGGAGTTCTTGTGCCTCAAAATATAGCGTTCTTCAGTCCACTGTGTCTTAGATGGGATATGTTCAAAGTTAATATAGAGGGAAACCACAGACCTCCAGAACCTCTAATCAAGAAGCATTGCGCTACCAAAACTGCATCAATGAATCACGTTATGAGGTGTAGCGCACGCTGTGGCGGATTGGCTATTATTCATGTCACTGTGCTGTATTAGTCTGGATATTGGAAAGAAGACGTGATGTATAAAGGCAGCTCCTTCTGCATGTAAGAAATAAGATTGATGGTGTAATGGGCAAAATTGTAAGTAAAAAATGGCAACAGCCAGTTAGCATGAACAATTAACTCTGCTAGGAGGCTCCAGGAGCTGCAGGAAAATAATATTTGCTGGGGTACCTTTATATTTTAGGCTACTATTTTGTTACCTACTTGGTAAAGTGTCAAAGGTTTTATTCCTTTCAAAATGTTACCTTGTTTGCCCTTATAGTTTCAATAAGGATGATACTGCTTTTCATGAAAAGTATTTTTGTTGGTTATCTTGTTCAGTTCTTACAGCAACCATCAGAAATTGGCAAAAAAAGATGTTATCCTATTTTATACGCGAAGATTAAAAGCCCATAGAACTTAAGTAGCCTGTCCAGTGTCATCAGCTAGTATGTGCCTGAGCAGAGACTCAAACTTACCCCCACTGACTCCAAATCACTTTGGTGAACTGCTCCTGCCTGCCCACCCCAACCTCTTTTTTTTTTTTTTTTTTTTAACATCTTTAATTTTTTTATCAGAATGGATTTGTCCCAATTCCTGGCGTTTGAAAACTTTCAAGAACATTTGGCATGAGAATTTGGTTTTGACTTCACAATGTGGCCAATATTATATCAGACCAAGTGTCGGAACTCTGCTTG
>NW_012107230.1:1776895-1857495 GCF_000951045.1 Mandrillus leucophaeus
GGAAGGGAAGGGAAGGGAAGGGAAGGGAAGGGAAGGGAAGGGGAAGGGGAAGGGGAAGGAAGGAAGGAAGGAAGGAAGGAAGGAAGGAAGGAAGGAGGAAGGAAGGAAGGAAAGAAAGAAAGAAAGAAAGGAGTAGAGACTACTTTCGGTGGTCTTCATTTCATTTTCTAATAATTTATTTTTACTGCATTTTTTAAAGTGTCAGTCCTTATGGGTTGAAAACTAAGAAAAATAATTTGTCCTTCACCCCAGGAACCCTGCCTTAGGCTCTGCTGAGACTGAGTATATGTGTATATGTGGGTGCTCCAAAGTAAATACAAAAATTATCTGGAAAGTCTTGTTTCTTTAGAAAACACCAGGGTTGAACATGAGGTCACATTAATAGCAATAGCCATGTACGGCTGGTTCTACCTCCCACCCCTGCTGGCACAGGAACTCCAGCCCCCACAACATTTCCCTTGGGAATTTCTGGGCTCCTCAGGCATCCACTCCTGGACCACAACAATTTTATGTGCCTCCCCAGAGTTCCTTGGCTCCAGTTTTTCTGGGAACTTCAGCCATTTGCTCAATGGAAAGTGCCGGCAGCTCCCTTCCCCTCACTTCTTGAGAGCTCTCGCTGTCTCCGCTGTCCTGTGTTTGGACTTGTCAGGAAGTGACAGGCAAGCTGGCCTCAACACCAAGAAGCACAGCCTAGTTTCTTTCTGAACCCTAAGATTCCCATTCTCAGTGAACAGGGCCTGGGGACCTCATACAACGGTGGCTCAGGTTGGGGGGCAGGGTGGGCAGCTGGAGTTAGCAAGTTGTCTGGCCGCGGGGGGATGCAGGTGAGCAGGGCTGGAGATGTAATATGGGGACTGGGGAGGAGCTCTGGGGAGAGAATGTGAGATCCAGCGAGGAGACCTGCTTAGAGGAATCTTTAAAGAGCTTACATTTAAAGAGCTTACAGGTAGAGATTTCAGATCGAAGGACCATTAGACGTCGTGTAGTCTAATGCCTTCTTTTACAAATTAGGACACAGGTTCAGCGAGGACACCTGCCGCTGGAGTAGGTGACCCTTGGACAAGAACCCAGAGTCCCCTGAATGGTGTTCCAATGTTTTTAAAGATGATCTTTAATTTCCCACCGTCCTCCTCCAAGCCCCACTGTTTCCACCCCACATCCAGTGACTACACAAACTAGCTTTGCCAGGACAGCAACCAATTTTAACCAGCCCATCCTAAGATATTCCTATCTGTCAGAGCCCAGGTCCCAGTTAGGGGTTACGGCACTTCACCACTCCCCTACAATTACGGAAGCCCAAGCAGCAGCCGGGGCTTCACTCAGCCTCACTCTCTCCTCCAGGGTGCTCTTGCAAGGAGTCGTGAGAGAGCCCTGCTATGCTCACATCCGCCAGCAGGGGGCAGACAGGGAAAAGGTTTACCGGCTTTGAAGCCAGGCAGCTCCCTGTGAAGAGGAGTGTGCCTGCTGCCTCGGTTTCTAGCAGCGCTGCTCACTGAACTGGGCTGCCTGCCAGGGGCCATCAGTAAAAAGCCAGTCAGGTTGGTATTACTGTCTGGTAAAATAAAAATACCCCTAAATGCTCATTTGCTCCATCATTTCAGATTCCCTAATGGCTGGCTCCAATCAGGGCACTTCAGTTTACATCATAACCTGGTCGCTGAAGAGCTGTGACCTTGGGGAAGTTACTCTGCGGCTTCCACGTTTGAAAACGGGGAGAACCATAGGGCCCACCTACTGGGGTTGTTAGGTCAAACAAATTAGAAATTTCTTGCTATGTAGTTGAGTACTCAATACACATAAGCCAGCAATAATACGTGATTTTACTTTATTAACTCATCCTTTAAATAAGCATTTACTGAGCATCTACTATGCTTAAGGCCCTGACCCACGTGTTTAGGAGACCGAAAAATTAATAAGATGCTCCTTCAAAAATGTTACAATTATTTTCTATCATTTATCTATTATCAACACTGTAATCTCTTATTTCTTTTTTTTCTTTCTTTTTTTTTTTTTTTTTTTAACACCTTTAATCTAGTTATCAGAATGCATTTGTCCCAATTCCTGGCTTTTGAAAACTTTCAAGAACATTTGGCATGAGAATTTGGTTTTGACTTCACAATGTGGCCAATATTATATCAGACCAAGTGTCGGAACTCTGCTTGAACAAGCGGAAGCCTGGGGCACCTAGGCTGCAATCCCAAGGGTGTAGTAGTGATCTGCCCCCCAGTCTTCAGAGTGTTGAGTGATAGTATACAGAAAGAGAGAGAGAGAAAAAAAACTGAGTTCAAGAATTCCAAACAAAAGAATGAGGCCAATGAGCATTATCCACAAATGATGAAGTAGGATAGAGATCTGCAATATACGGCCAGAGCAAGATAGATGATGGAGAATTGAAGTAGAACTTAGAAAAAATTACTGAGCTTCTTTTTAGGGCACCTGCACCTTTGGCAATGAGTGGGAAAAGAGAGATTTTTAGGATTTCACACTGGCTCAGATACACAGGTCAAACCTAGAAAATATTTTAGAATACCAGTTGACAAAGTGTCAATTTCCTTCCTTTCAGTATCTAACAGAAGAATGAACAAAAATGCTTGATGTTGTCAGGTGATGTATACTTAAAAATTACTTGATGATGTATTTGCAAATTACGATTTATTGAATATTTATGTAGAATTAGTTGTACATTGGCCATTCAAATATAAGGAATCATTCTACCCTTCTCATAATAGGCTATCTTTCTGATATAATATCTGGTATATAATTAACAGAACAGCACAATATCTGAGTCACAGTTAAAAATGGATTATGACTTTTAGCAAGATTAGTTGACTTAGATAATAAAAATTAAATATAGGACAATAAAATTATATACTTTCCCGTGTATTTTTGACTCCAAAAGAGCGTATTTGGTAGTTGAGAAAATGCAAGGTGTAACTCAAATGTACTGATCTCCATCCTGAAGTATGCCACCTATTTCCAGAAAATCACTTGCCTCTGTGGACTCAATGCAGTGAAATAAATTATAGGGAAGTCATAAGTGCATTTCATTTGCATGTGTGAAAATATTTTAGAAGTTCCTACCATCAGGACTTCAGGAATTTAAAGAAGAAAATCAGAATTCAGTTCATTTGTAAAGTGCAGCAAGAATGTAGTCATATTCTCTCAGTGGAACGAGATCAGCTAAACCAAAATTGCACTTTTCCATTGAATTGAAAAGTTCGATCGTACTGGTTTTGGCCCATATGACTGTTTTCCGTCAAATGTGTGTGCCAAAATTTCTTCAGTGATGCACTGTGCCTAGCTGTTAGCTTTGATCGTATATGACCTTAGTGCTGTTATTTAGGTGACATGATCTAGGGAATAAAATGAGACTGCTAAAAAGTTGGGAATACAAATAAAAATGTCTAACTGACATTCTCTATTCTAACTAGCAGAACCATGGCCCTCAAACTAGCTAAATTATGGTCCAATTGTACTGTAAAAATTCTTTTCTAGAAAAAATATAAGTAGAAAAAAATAGAGTTAAGTGTTTGGTTAAATTATGCAAAATCACCTAAATTCAGTCATTTTTTGCCAAGAGAAACAGTTATTTCATATGGCAGAGTATAATACTATTACCACAACCATAATCAATGTATTGTACCAATTATGTATTGATTCAATTCACTTCAAACATAAAAGTGCCTATATTATGTCAGATTTGTAGGAATATAACAGCTATAAGGAAAGCATGATAAGAATAAGTAGAGAGTGAAGGAAAAACAGGAGAGACTGATTTCAAACAGAGAGATAAAAGTCTTCATAGAGGAGTTGAAAGTTGAACTAACCTTGAATTTTGGTAAAGATACATGAGAACAAGACTGCCAATACTGAAGGCAAGGTCTGCAAAGACTGAAATGTACTAGGATCATCTCTAGAACAGAAAGCAGTTAAGTACGTCTAAGAAGCAAAGTTTATAGGAACATCATCACACATTGCTGAGGATATGGAATAACATGTTAACTAGTTTATGTTTTATACTGTGGATTTAGTAAAGGTGTTTGAACAGATGCACGACACGATTAGAGCTATATATTAAGAGACTTTAGTGGTGGTATGAAGGATGGAATGAACGGGAATGAGAATAGAGAAAGATGACTTAGGAGACTTTGGTAGTAACCTTAGGAAAGAAAGAATGAGGACTTGAATTAGGTTAACTTGACCACAAAGCAGAGCACAGATGTCATCAATATTGTAGTCTTACAATCAATAGGGCTTGATGACTATCTGGATATAGAGGATTACAGGGAGAATGGTTCAAAATGTGGTACAAGAGGATACAAAGTAACTGGGTAGTACTCTTACACAAAATGAGGAATCAAGAGAGGCAGTATGTTGGATAGGAGTTCACAAGGCGATAGTGAGTTTTATTTAAAAAAAACAAAACAAAACACTAAATGTAAGGACCCTGAGGAATATTTGCCTAAAAATATCCACCAAAAGTTGGTAATGTTTGATTTGGATCCTAGATTGAAAGGTGGATACTAGAAATGGAAGTAAAGAAAGTGGATAAAAAAAAAAATAGAGATGAATATGCTTGGGAGAAAGAACCAGGGGAGAGTAATGGGATTAAAGGAGTAGTAGGAATGAATTAGATTTAAAACCATGGGAGACATTTCTTTCTCTAAAATACAAAACGAAATTTAGAGAATGAGAGCACAGAGAAAGGACTTCAGACATGGTAAGAAAAGACTTTCAGGGAACTCAAAGAAGATGACTTCTATCTCCTTAGATCTTCTTGGTAAAACTGGAGCTGAAAGTGAGAGTAGCTAAAGAAAGATTAGGGACATGACACATGTGGGCATTGCTCCTAACATGTCATATTGAGGAACTAAAAAATATTCAATTGTCTTTATCTGGGAAGGAATTTAACATGTTGACAAATACTGTCAATATATATCTTGTAGTGAAAAAATGGGTCACTATAACATAACCATGAATTAAGATATAATACCCAAGTGATTTACTTGAGTGGTATTTCTAAATTATTCAACCTTTTAAAAATTATGTTTCATGATGCACTAGTTTATTTTTCATTTTTTCCACATGTCATGTGATTTTTTTCCTCCATCTTTTCTTATAATATTGATGCAATTTAAAAAATTATTTCTTGATTTTAGTCATTTAGAAAATTGACCAGACTTCTCTTTCATAACAAAAATTACAATATTAATACTTCATTATCAGATTCCTCAAGAACTCAGACTATTGGTTTTAAATTGCGTGGACAGAATGGGACATTAATAAATGGTAATGTTATTTTGTTTGTAGCAGTTAGATTGCTCTTCAACCCTTAAATGATCTGTCACAGAATTTCTGAAAAGTCCACTGAAATTACTCAACTTACTGCATTTATTTCAACTCATTGAGCTTCAGAAATAAGAGACACATTTCTTTCCATATTGTTGCTTGAAGGGAAGAATTTAAGACTTTTACACTTTACTACAGGGCAATAGTCAGTTTAACCTGTGTTGCCATGATTACTCTTGGTGGAGTTAAAAAAATTTCCAGATGTCACAATTTGTGTCAATGAATATTATTGCTTATCAGTAACAGAATCAACATTTTTTATGCTCCTTTTTTACTCTTTCTGAGTGAAGTATTTGTACCTGGCAAGCATTTAATAAATGGCTATTGAATAGTAAAGACACCTAAGAAACTAATTCAGTGGGTTAAAGTGATATATTTATTCACATCACCATAGATCATAGACTTTTGAATCTGAAGAGGAATTTGGGAATTATTTAGTCTGAGTCTTCACATTTTATAGATGGTAAAAATGACTCACTGGGTTAGGAAGGGATTGCTTAAGGTCACACAGACAGTGATCAGAATACATAAACATGATTCTTTTTCATGTAACAAAGTGAGGCTGTGATTTTAAGTTTATTTTTCAGAAAAACTGTTAGAGTACACGCAAGAAAAGTACGTTCCTCATCAGTAATTTTTTGACCATTTCCTGGATTTATGATAGTGAGCTCTAGGAGCTGTAAGATGAAGTTTAGAGACAGAGAGTGTAAGTCATATCTGAGTGAATGCAAATATTGACCCACAGTCAATCTAATCAGCTTTGCTGTCTTACTGATGAAAATAGATTAAAGTTGTGATATGATGTAATATACTGAGATACAAGTTCATTTGGGGAAGATATTATGTCATTTATTAAACATAAATGTGTGCATATAAATATAAATAAGACATCATTCCTGCTTTCAAGGAGCATTTTGTACACCTTACCACACAGCACACAGTAAGTTGCCTAACTTACTGATTGACTAGTGCTGCTATGTCCTTCCTCCCTAAATGATTGCTGCAGTATTGCATTTCTGAAACTGTGCTGCAGATTTGGATCTCAGTCTGCTTATAGGAAATGTGTCACTGATAATAATATATTTACATGGTGTCTCAGAACTTCTCCGGTTGTCCTTTGCGTGGAGACAAGAGGAAATGTTGGCAACCCCCAGGATAAGGACAGACATGGTCCTAGTAGCCCTTTTAACACAATGGTTTTAAGGTACTAGTTTCAACAGAAAGGTTACAAGGCAATGGCTTCAGAAAGCAAATTCAAGAGGCAAAGCCGTGTACCTCTCCGTGCTTCAGGATCCCCATGGTGGGCTGTGATGAAAACAATAATTTTCAAAAGTTTTTAAAGAAGCAGAACCCTTTGTTTTTACCAATGAAATTTTGTATTAAAAAACTCAGTAGTTACATAAAACAGATAAAAACAGAAATGCCCTGTATGAATCAAGAATGAGAAGTTTGAGTTCTCACCAATTAGGCTTATGCTCTCTTCTCCATTTTGTCAATGAACAAAGATACTCCCAGATAAGCAAAAATAAATTTGCCCTAAAACTAGTTGTTAATAAGTGACACAACCAAGACCGGACTCTTGATCTTTTTATACTTTACCATATTGCCTCAAGTGTATTGAGTTTACTAGGGATCTATGTTGTTGCAGACTAACTGTAAGGTATATAAAAAGCTAAAGATGCAAAGTTTACCTTGAAGGAATTTATAATAATACCATGGAAATGAACCAAAATTGTATTCATTCACTTGCTTAACATTTGCTATATGTGATGCACTAGAGATTTTGAGGCTAATAAGACCATAGGCCCTCAAGAAGCTCACATATCTAATGGAATATGTGGTAGACTGAATAATGGCCCCCAAATACATCCAAGTCCTAATCTCTGGAACCTGTGCATGTTATATTTTATGGTAATGGGGGCTTTGCAGTTGTGATTAAAGACCTTGAGATGAGATGATTAGCTTGGATTAACCAAGTGGGCCTTAAATGTAATTATGAGTACCCTTATAATAGGGAGTAAGAGATTCTTCCACAGAATAAAGAAGATGTGACAACCTCAGCAGAGAGTGATTCGAAGTTGCTATGCTGTGGGCTTCAAACATGGAGGAAGGAGTCGTGAGCCAAGGAACGCACATAGTACAGGTGGCCTCCAGAAGCTGGAAAATACAAGAAAGGAGTCTCCTCTAGAGCCTTCAGAGGCAGTGTGGCCTTAAAAATTAAGTAAAGGTGGATTTCTTTTTCACACTGTATACAAGTATAAATTCTCAGTGGATTAAAAGTCTAACATTAAAAGCCAAATTTTCATTAATCTTCTAGAAGAAAATTTAAGAAAATACCTTCATGACTTTAGAGTATAAAAATATTTCTTTAAGAAGACAGATTACACACTATAAAATGATTGACTTGATAAATAGAACCATCATAACATTAAAAATATCTTAAAAATATTTTAATGTGATTTTTTTACATGTCATACATTGGGAGAAGCTATTTACAATGCATATATCCTCCCCCAAAAGGATTAGTACTCAGAATATGTAAAGAACTTCTATAAATTAGTAAGAAAAAGGTCACTTCAATAGAAATAATGAAGAAAGTATTCCAGGCTCTGGTGTGGTTACTTCACAGAAAGGAAACTGAAGGGAAAAAAATGTATTCTTCACAGTGGGGACTGAAGAATGAGAATAGCTTTCTTCCCTTTTTTCAATATTCTTCTATTGCTTCCCATATGAACCCAAATAGAAGCCAAAGATAAGGTAACCCTTTGCTGTCCTCCATACAGTTCAGTCTTCTGGATCACATAGTAGGGCAGAAAAGAATGAAGAGTAAATCTGGAGCGGGACCAAAATTCATCAGATTTTAAACGTATAACTATGTAAAGTGTTGAAGAGGGTGTAGAGCAAGCACAAATCTTCTACGGCGACGTTGGGAGTGTACATTTTTATGATTTGGCAATATTTATTAAAGCTTAATAAGTGCATAATTTTATGACCCAATGATTCCACTTCTATGCAGACATGTATGGCAAAAAACAAATATAAGACTGTTCATAGTATAGTTATCTTAAAATATTTTTTGAAAAGTCAAACCATCAGTTAGAAGAATAGATGAGTGCATTGTAGCATATTCAAAGCTGAGTATTGTAATGTACTCAAGGATGCAACATGGAGGTATCTCACAAACAACATTGAATAAAAGTATATATCACAGAAGGATACTTCCAGTGTAATTCCAGATGAAATTTTTACAACATGCCAAATAATACTGTATATTTTACAGTTCTAGATGTATGGGTAGTTAAATAATATCGAATTACATGGAACAATGTACATCAATTCAGTAGGTTTTTATGAAAGTTATGGAGAGGAACAGAATTCAGAAAAAGTACCTAGGAGGTCTTCATATATTTATGTCATTATTTCTTAAGTTTCCTGTTGAGTAAGTAAGTGATCACAGTATGATTTAATTCAATTTTATTTCAAATGTAGCTCATAATGCTCTTTAAAACATTTAAGTATGACAGGCGCTGGAAGTGACATATGCCCAACGGCCTCCTAGAGCACAAAGGAGGAGCCCATAAGCCAGTCTTGGTAGCAGTGGTCAGGGAAGGCTTGCTGGAGACGCTGGCTTAATCAAATAATTTGAACCATCAAAAACATCTCTGGAAGTTCAGTGAAGGAAGAAATCAGCATGGTGTAGATACATTATCAAGGAACTAGACTTTAAATGGCCTGAAAAAAATGAGGAGGAATTGCATGGCGTGAGCAGTAGTTAGAAATATAAGGTAGCCGATTCAGAGAGAGGGAAGCAGAGGTACATTTTTAGAGAGAGCTGGACAATGTTTGTATGCAAGAAGCAATCATTATCCACTATGACTTTAACTTTCATTCTTTTATATACTAGAATTTCCCCCAGGAAAATTTATGCTCAAGCCATAAAGGAACAGCTGAAGCTAGAAATGTGTTTGGTTAAGTTATAGCTACGATCCCTTAAATTTGCATGATGTTCAACCATTTACAAAGCATGTCAATCCTCACATCTCTGAGAGGTAGGAGTGGAGACACCATTACAAGGGAAGAGTCAAAGCGTCAGAGAGGTACAATGACTCCCCCAAGATTATCTGTCTAATAAGTGATATGGTCAGGCCTAGAAACACTTCTTCCGGTTGCAAGTTCAGAATTTATTTTGCTATCCATGGCCTATTCCACATATTTTACAGCTGAAATTAAATCAACATTTAGAACATATTCTCTTGCATAAGCACAAATCAACTGAAAAGAATTTTAGCAAAATTGAATGAAATGAGAATGCTCACAGACACATTTCTAACAATTTATTTGTGCAGGATATGATTTATTGCAGTGAGGCAAACTGCCCCAGTCTCTTAGGGGTTGGTAAGTAATTGAGACATTCCAATATCTATAACCTTTTTCAAAGCATACAACCTGATTGAAAGTATAGCACTCTTATAATAAATGGTTCAGAGGTTACATTTCTTCTATTAGACCAGAAAATCTTGAATGAAATCAGTTAAATAAAGCTGATGAGTTCTGCTAATAAAGTAGTCTTAAAAATTGCACTTTGATTTGGGAGACTGAGGCAGGAGAATCGCTTGCACCCGGGAGGTAGGGGTTGCAGTGAGCCGAGATCACGCCACTGCACTCCAGCCTGGGCAACAGAGCGAGACTCTGTCTCAAAAAAAATAAAAAAAGTTGTACTTTGGCCTTTGGGCTGTAGAATTTTTTAGTGAAGACTAGAAAAACTATTAGAAATGTGTTTATTCTACAATTACTTTTTTTTTTTGGTCTCATCAGCAGATTAGTCAGTCTGTCTTTGAGTACACAGAGGGACCAAGCATGATTTCAATGTAATTGTAGATGAACTATTAGATTAAAAAAGATTAATTTTACTGAACTTTATCCTCAGGTATTCCTTTAGCACAAATATAGCCAGTGCACTGAAGGAGAAATGCAACTAAAACATATCAGTTAGTTTACTTTTGGAATCCTGCTCTGACTCTACCTTTTTGCTTGGTACTATGGAGACATACAAAGGCATGATATAAGTTTTCGGCCTTCAAGAAGTTTTATAGTTACATTTGGGGACTGTAAAACATTGCAATACAGTAAATTATGAGGTATAGACTGCAAGCTCTGTTTGGAAGACACTAATTAGGATGCCTACCAGATAGTTATTACTCAATAAAAACAGAGTGTCATCTGGGGAAATTTTATGTCAGTGAATGATTTCTTCTAAAATGTTTCAGGAATATGGTGAAACCACTGTGCTTCTCAGATGGTTTGAGATCCGCAATATGTAAAAGGAAGGAAAGTACAGAATGGCTCCCGGACTGATTATTCAATCAACAAAGGAAATTATTTACGAAGCCACTGGTTTGCAAAGAAGATGCAATTTAGCTTAAATTGCATATACCTTGTACTGATAATAGTTTAAAGAGATGAAAATGATTTGTTTGAAAAATTCAAAACAATATTTTATGAGTTACATTATTCCCCAAGTAACAAACAGATGATATTTTATCCACTCTTTTAATGCATGCCAAAAAAAAACAAAGCATTTAACCATGATTTTAAGTACAACTGAAAATGCTTCATAATTAGGACAAGATCTAAAAAAGAATCTCATAAGAAAAATAATAAAACTAGTGTTTAGAGCTAAGAAAACAAAAGCAGTATGCAGTAATTGGATGAGCTCAAAGAAAAAAGAACAAAGGATAAGCAACAACATATTAAATTATTGTTAATTGGAAAAACCAAGATGTTCCTCCAGGCAGAAATCAGTAATTAGAATGTAGTGAAAGCTCATTATCATCATCTGAGTTGGAAAGAAAAAGTGGATTGCATATCCTCTCTAGACCCAAGTTTCTTTCAGTCAACTTAGGCACTTCCATTGATGAGACAAAGCAATGGGAGAAGTAAACCTTACCATCTCAAACCCTTTCTCCCTTAGAGGCAGAGTACATCTTTAGGCTTCTGAAGACCCCCTTTCGTGTACTTTTCGTGTACAAAGATTTCATTACAAAATGTTGGTAAAAATCAAACAGACAGACAAAATGAATAGATACTCTATTTGTTTGATTTTTACCAACATTTTGTAATGAAATCTTTGAAGAACACAAAACGTGGGGAGAAAGGTACAATAGCACCAGTATACACAACACATTATATTGATTTTTTTCTTTTCTTTTTTTGAGACGGAGTCTTGCTCTCTCGCCACAGCTGGAGTGCAGTGGCGTGATCTTGGATCTTGGCTCGCTGCAAGCTTCGCCTCCCGGTTCATGCCATTCTCCTGCCTCAGCCTCCCAAGCAGCTGGGATTACAGGCACCCGCCACCACACCCGGAGAATTTTTTTGAATTTTTAGTAGAGAAGGGGTTTCATCATATTAGCCAGGATGGTATATCGATTTTATAGTTGGACCCCCTTTTGCCGAGCAGCACATACGAGCTCAAGTCCGTACAAAGCTTAAGTGTAACATTCGATGATCGTTAACAAATGAATGTGCAATGTAACTCTAATCTCTATAAAAATGTGGAGCATTACCATTACTCCAGAAAGTTCCCTGGTGCTTCATTCCCAGTCACATCATGCCCATACCCTCATCAGAAGCAATGTTCTGATTTTTTTCCACAGTAGATTACTTTTACCTGTTCTAGACCTTCATGTGAGTGGAATCATACAGTAGGTACTTTTTTGTGTAAGGCTTGCTTCATTAAGCACAATATTTTTATGATTTTCCACATTGTTTTGTGCTTCAGCAGTTCTCTCCTTTTTATTACTAAGTTTTGTTCCATTGTATAAACATACAACATGCATTATGCTACATTTACGTAAGTGATCTATGTCAAATTAATTTTTGTTTCTGATGTAAAGTGAGGGTTGAGTTTTATTATTTTTCCATATGGAGAAGCCAGTATTTGTGAAAACTGCTGAAAAGCCATTTCTTTCAACATTGGATTGCATTAGTGACTTTTCCAAAAATTAAATAACTGTTATAAGTGTGAGTCTTTTTCTGAATTCTGTTCTATTAATCCCTACGCCAGTACCATACTGTCCTGAGTAATGTAATTTTACAATAGTTCTCAAAATTAAGTGGTATCAGAAAGGGCAGGGTGGGATGGGGATGAAGGATAAAGAACTACACATTATGGACAATGTACACTACTCTGGTAACTGGTGGACTAAAATCTCAGACTTCACCACTGTACGATTCATCCATGTAACCAAAAACCACTTCTACTCCCAAAACTACTGAAATAAAAACTGTTAATAAAAAATAAGGTGGTATATTTCTTCAAATTTGTTGTTATTTTTCTAACTACTTTCACTATTCTGGGTCAGTTGTTTAAATTCCATACATATTCAGGGAATCAGATAGTCAATTTCTACAAAAAAACATGGTGGCATTATGTTTAAGATTGCATGGAATCTACAGATAATTTTGAGGTAACTGACATCTTAAAAATGTTGTCTTCCAATTCACAAACATGAAAATGTTTCCATTTATTTAGGCCTTAATTTTTCTCAGCAATGGTTTTTAGTTTTCAATGTAGAGGTCTTGCACATCTGTCATTAGATTTATTTCTAGTAATATGTTTTTGTTGCTATTGTGAATTCTATTTTTTATTTTTCAACACTAAAATATGAAAACATAATTGTTTTTATATTAATTTATATCCTGCTACCTTGTTAAAATGACATAAATATTACAGTAATTTTACTGGTAGATTCTTTGTAATTTTCTACATATACTTTCATGAGATCTGAAAATAAAAAGACTTGCTTCTTCCTTACAGATTTTTAAAAAATGTATACAGATTTATGGGGTACATGAGACATTTTATTACACATATGTAAAGCATAGTGATCAAGTCAGGGTATTTTGAGTGTTCGTTACCTGAGTATAATATATTCTTAAAGTATAGTCACCCTACTCTACCATCAAATATTGAATTTATCCTTCTATCTTACTGTATGTTTGTACCCTTTGACTCATTTCTCTTCATCCTCCTTCTTTCTCTCAATTCACCCATCCTAGTCTCTGTTATCTACCTTTCCAATATCTAATGTGATCAAATTTCTTAGCTCTCACATAGAAATGAGAACACATGATATTCGTCTTTTTAGTGTAGTTTATTTCATTTAAGATAATGATCTCCAGTTCCATTCATGTTGCTGCAAATGACATGAGTTCATGTTTTTATGGCTGAATAGCATTCCACTGTGTATATACAGCACATTTTCTTTTTTTAAATTTTAAGTTCCAGGATACATGTGCAGGATGTGCAGGTTTGCTACATAGGTAAATGTGTGTCATGACGGTTTGGTGCACCTATAAACCCATCACCTAGGTATTAAGCCTACATGCATTAGCTATTTATCCTGATGTTCTCCCTTCCTCCACATCTCCCTGCCCCGACAGGCCATAGTGTGTGTTGTTCCCCTCCCTGTGTCCATGTATTCTCATTGTTCACCTCCCACTTATAGGTGAGAAAATGCAGTGTTTGGTTTTCTGTTCCAGTTTGCTGAGGATAATGGTTTCCAGCTCCAACCATGTCATGGATCATGCAAAATGCATGATCATGCAAAAGACAAGATCTCATTCCTTTTTATGGCTGAATAGTATTCTATGGTATCTATGTACCACATTTTCTTTATCCAGTCTATTATTGATGGGCATTTGGGTTGATCCCATGTCTTTGCTATTGTGAATAGTATACAGTATATTTTCTTTATCCCTTCATCCATTGATTAAACACTTAGGTTGATTCCACATCTTTGCTAGTGTGAATCGTGCTACAATAAACATAGGAATATAGGCATCCAGATTTCTTTTCCTTTGGGTAGATACCCAGTAGTAGGATTGCTGGATTGAATGGTAATTCTATTCGTAGTTTTTTGAGAAATCTCCATACTGATTTCCATAGTCGTTGTAATGGTTTGTATTTCCACCAACAGTGTATAAGAATTTCCTTTTCTCCACATCCTCGCCAACAACTTTTATTTTTGTCTTTTTAGTAGTAGCCATTCTGACTAGGGTAAGATGATATTCTTACTGTGTTTTGGATTTGCATTTATCTGATGATAGTGATATTGAGCATGTTTTTCATATACCTGTTGGCTATTTGTGTATTTTCTTTGGAGAAATGTCTATTATGTGCTTTGCCTACTTTTAAATGAGATTACTTGTTTATATCCTCTTGAGGTGTTTGAGTTCCTTGGTTATTCTGGATGTTAGTCCCATGTTGGATGAATAGTTAGCCAATATTTTTTCCCATTCAATGGGTTGTCTCTTCACTCTGTTGCTTATTTCCTTTGCTGTGCAAAGGCTTTTAAGTGTAATATAGTTCCATCTGTCTTTGTTTCCTGTGCTTTTAAGATCTTAGTAATAAATTATTTGCCTATATCAACATCCAGGAGAGTTTTCCCTGGGTTTTCTTCTAGTAATTTGATAATGTTGTGTCTTACGTTTAAGTCTTTAATCAATTTGGAGCTGGTTTTTGGTATATGATAAAAGATATGAGTCCAATTTCAATCTTCTGCATCTGGCTATCAAAATTTTCAAGTTCTATTTATTGAATTGGGCGTCCTTTTCCCAATGAAAGTTCTTGTCAGTTTTGTTGAAGTTCAGCTGGCTGTAAATATGTGGCTTTCTTTCTGGGTTCTCCATGTTGTTCCATTGGTCAGTGTGTTTATTTTATACATCAATACCATGCTATTTTGCTTACTATAGCATTGTAACATGTTTTGAAGTCAGGTAATGTGGTGCCTGCAGTTTTGTTCTTTTTGCTTGTGGTTACTTTGGCTATTTAGAATAATTTTTCGTTCCATAGGAATTTTAGGATTGTTTTTGTCTAATTCTGTGAAAAATAATGTTGGTATGTTGCTACCATTTGCATTGAATCTATAGATTACTTTGGGAAATGTGGCCATTATAATGATAATTTCTCCAATCCATGAACATATATTAATCATATATGTTTTAGTTATGTTGTGTCCATTGTGGTCTGAGAAGACACTTGATATGATTTAAATTTTTAAATAATTTGTTAAGACTTGTTTTGTGGCCTAAGATATGACTTATCCTGGAGAATATTTTATGTGCTGATGACAAGATTGTGTATTCTGCAATTGTTGGATAGTATGTTCTGTACATATCTGTTAAGTCCATTTGGTCTAAAGCCCAGTTTAAAGCCAATGTTTCTTTGTCAATTTTCTGTCTAGACAATTTGTCTAAGGCTGAGCATGAGTTGTTGAAGTCCCTGACTATTAGTATATTATGGTCTGTCTTTTTCTTTAGATCTAATTGTTTTTGCTTTATCAATCTGGGTTCTCCATTGTTGGGTGCATATATATTTAGAATTATTATACCATCTTGCTGGATTGATCTCTTTATCCAGGGCTGAGCATCCCTATCTTTGTGCCTCAGGGCAATGTCTACTTGCACCTATATTAGCAGTTACTGGCAGGCTGATTCCTAAGCCTCCAGGTTACTTGCTCAGATGCCAGTACTGACAGTGGTGGACCAGGCAGGTGAGCAAGCTCTCAGGCCCTGGGCAGCCAGCATTGCATGGGCAATGGAAGTAGCAGTGGCAGGATGATTCTCTGGGTTCAGAGCGCAGTGTGTTCAGATTGGTGGTGGTTGAGATGGGCTGGTTGGGCCAGTCTCCAGGCCCGCAAGTGGCACTTGCAGGCAGGTGCCAGCTGAGGTGGTAGCAGCTAGGAGTTTAGGCCCAACCTCAGGCTCTCAGGAAGAGTACTCAGATGCTCAAGGTAGTGGATTGATTTGGGAAATCCCCAGGACTGTGGGATACGTGCTATGCCTTGGGGGTAGGGGAACAAACTTAGGCTGCGTGGGCTTGTGCTCTGGTCAGCCAATGCTGAAAGCAGGAACCATCCATGATGGGCTAGGGCTGGGCAATCCTCAGGTCACAAATGGAGTGCTTGAATGAGGAGAGTAGCAGCCATTCTGACACCCTGTCACTGAAGAGGGTGTGGCCATTCTCAGTGGCCACAGTGTAGGCTAGCAGGTGGGGAGTGCATGTCCCTTTCCCACCCCGGTTTTGGTGGGGCTTGCTCCCAAGGATTGGAAGTGCCCCCAACCTTGCTGCAGGAGCTGTCACCCTAGTAGTGACCAATTCCCAGCAGCAAACATCACTCATGTCCTAGTCTCTGTCCCAAAAACATGAACTTCCTGGGATCGGCAGCTGTAGTCCATGCTTTGTTTGCTTCTTAGGGCCAGCTATGGGACTGCTTCTAGCTTACTCTCCAGTACAAGCAGTGACAGTCCAATTTTCCCTAATGCCTTGGTCCTGGACCGCTGACCCCCAGGAAAGTGTGCAGTCTGCCAAAGGATGGGTTTGAAAATAGCACCTTGCTCTGGCCACTTAGGTCTCAGAAAAGGTGTAGAACCCAATGCAAGCTCCCTATCTGGAACTGTTCCATCCCACAGTCTCATGGCAGCTCTCCACATTAGTTTCCAGGGTTGGGAACGTTAAGAGGTAACCCATAACCAGGGTTGCACAATTCCATGATGGGGATGTTGGCTGCTGGGAGTCTCTCACTCACCCTTTCCCTACATTGGAAAGTCACTTCTGGCTCTCAGGAGTTCCCAGTGCATTAGCCATTCTCACATTGCTATAAAGAACTACCTGAGACTGGGTAATTTATAAAGAAAAGAGGTTTAATTGACTCGCAATTCCACAGGCTGTACAGGAAGCATGACTGGGGAGCCCTCAGGAAACTTACAATCATGGTGGAAGGCAAAGGGAAAGCAGGCACGTCTTACATGACTGAAGAAAAAGAAAGGTGGGTGGAGGTGCCACACACTTTTAAACAACGAGATCTCATGAGAACTCACTCACTGTCAGGTGAATAGGAAGGGGAAAGTCAGTCCCCATGATCCAGTGACTTCCCACCAGGTCCCTCCTCCAACACTGGGGACTACAGTTTGGATGGGGACACAAATCCAAACCATATCACCCAGACAGGCAGGCTGCCTCTTTCCTTTCTCCTTCCCTAATTTTGGTGTTTCCTCCTTGCTGATCTTTATGACTTTCATTTCTTTTTCTTTCCTCATTTACTTCCAGTAAAGTGCTGAGTAGATGTGGTCAAAGAAGTCATTCTTTCCTTATTTGAAAGGGAAATTCATTCAATATTGCACCATTAAATATGATATAGTCTCTAGATATTTTTGTAAATTACTCTTATCTGACTAAGAGAGTTTCTTTCTATACCTAGTTTTCTGAAGGTTCTTTTTGATGAATGGGTGTTGAAATTTATCCAATGCCGGTTCTCCTTTATTTGACAACTATAGAAAATGACATTAACCTTTAAAAATTAAATCAATCCTATGTTCTTGGTATAAATGATATGTGGTTACAGTATATTTTTCTTTTTCTGAATTCTATTTGCTCAAATTGTGCTAATTGTGTTAAGGGTTTTGTATTTCTGGGAGATACTGGTCTATTGGTTTCTTTTTTTGGAATTAATTTATTTATTTATGAAACAGGATCTGGCTCTGTTGCCTAGGCTGTAGTGCAGTGGCACCATCTCAGCTCACTGCAACTTCTGCCTCCTGACCTCAAACCATCCTCCTACCTCAACCTCCCCAGTAGCTGGGACTATAGGCATGTGCCACCACTCCCGCCTATTTTTTGTTTTTTTTTTTTTTAATAGAGATGAGGTTTCACCATGTTTCCCAGGCTGGTCTTGAACACCTGAGCTCAACTGATCCTCCTGCCTCGGCTTTGCATCATGCTGAGATTACAGGCATGCACCACCATGTCCAGCTTGTAATGAATTTCTCAGGTTGCATCTTTAGGCATAATAAAATGAGTTGTGAATTGATCCCTCCTACTCTATTTTCTGAAAACCTTTCTTTAAGATTCATTTTATTTCCTCCTTAAATGTTTGATAAATTAACTGGTAAAACTATAAAAGCACTATGTTTTGTTTTGGGGCAATTTTTTTTAAATGACAAATTCAATTTCCTTGAGATATATTTTGTATTTTTCAATTGAAAAATACATCTTATCAAAACTGACAAAGAGTAAAATAGAAAGTCTAAACAAACAATGTTTGTTATCATAACATTATTCATAATACCCCTTAGTATACTTTTGATGTCTATAAGATTTATAGTGATTACTCATTTTAATTACTGGTATTGGTAATCAGGATTCTCCTTCCTTGACCAGTCTAGCTGGGGGTTCATTGCTTCTGTTGAAGTTTTCAAAGAATCAAATTTTGGCTTTGTTTATATTTTGTAATGTTTGTTTTCTATTCCGTGGATAGTTGCTTTTATCGTCATTATTTATTTCCTTTTACTTTTTTAGGATTCAAGATTATGTTTGCTCTTCTTATTCTAGCTTTTAGGGATGGAGGCTTTTTTCTTTTATGAGCATTGAAAGCTATAAATTTTCCTATAAGCATTGCTTTATCTACCTTCCACAATTTATAGTTATATTATTATTGTTATTCAGTTCAAAATATTTTCTAATTTTCCTTGTGATTTATTCATTCCTCACCTGCTATTTAAAAGTGAGTTGCTTAATTGTCATATATTTGGGTTTTTAAAAGTATGTTTTATGGACCTTCCATAGTCACAAAATTACTGCATGAGAGTTGCATTTTCTGTTATTTTCCCGGCTACACTGATTTAGCCATGTTTGTAAAATTCTGCAAAACCTTCAGAGAAAAATGTCCAGTATAATTGCAGTAGAATAATTAGTGCTTTATTTTGGTTCTATATAAGTAAGTACACATTTTTATTTTTAAATTCTGAAAACCTGAGTTCTTAGTATTTTTATCTAGGGTTTAGAGAACATGAATACAATCTTATGCTGCTAACTGTCATAAGCATACTACTCAAACAGCTCCTAAAAGTAGCTTGAAAACTAGTTCCTACAGTTGTACTGCCCACATACAACTTAGCTCATCCATACGTTCCCAGTATGAAGCAGGGACTTAACTCAGTCTGTAGAAAATCTGAATCTCTTTCAGATAAGCAATTTGGTGAGCAGGGCACACGGCCTGGCCTGTAGGAAAACCACTGAAGAGGTGGGACTGTGGCTCAGAATGCCTGGGAAAAGAAATGACACCAAGTCTTGAACAGGAAAAGGCTAAGCATGTACCAGACACTGAGATTATGCTTCTGCCTTTGGGGAAGAAAAGGTTTAGATGGGACTGAAAACAAAGCCGCAAGGCAAATCCATGAATAGAAACACTTAGCAGATGGATGGGGCAAAGAAGGTTCTGAGCGGGTGTTGGCAGAAATTGTCACAGTTCTTGGATTCTATCCAACCAGACTGATGTTTCTTAAGTAAGTAAGGCTCCTTTGTTAGCATTTGTTAGTAATTAGTAGAAGAATTTTCACTAGGATATTTCATCATTAGATTGCATTACATTATTTGCTCATTATTTTCATATAACAAATATTTACTGAGCGCCTACTATAAGTCAGACATTATTCTAAAATACTGTGGATACCACAGCAAAAAAAGGGAAGACTTTATTCTGGTGGTTCTCATGTTTTGCTGGTGCGACATAGACAAGAAGGGAGATAGTATGTGCAAGTGAGAGAAGTCAAGGAAGACTTTAGGTTAAATATTGTCAGAAAAGTGACCTGAAGGAAGTGAGGGAGATAGTGGTGAGGATATCTGGGAGAAGATGGGTCCAAGCAGAGACAACACCAAGTATAAATAATTAAGGCTGAGGAAAACCTGGTATATTTCAATAATAGCAAAAAGATGGTGTGGTTAGAAGGGAATAAGGAAGGGGAGAGTGGAAAAGATGAGACATATTATTATTTGGCTATAGGCTCATGTTCAGTTAGAAATATATGACGAAATTGATTTCTTGATTTTGCAAGAGAACAGAGATAACTATAGGTGGAACAATTTCTCATTGTGTAAGACCATCTTATTTGTCTCTTTTCTAGTACCGCACCTCTGTTCTCTTTATCCCTGCCCTCATTCACATCTCCCTGTTTACCCCTTTCCCTCTTCAAGAAATTGGATTTAGCAGAAAGAGCTGAAATAATCTAGGAGACAGAGCTGACCTTTGTGGAAAACAAATTATATGCCAGGTGCTAGGTCAGTGTAGTGAGTTTTTAAGATGGCCAAGTTTCATTCTCACAAGTAGATGCAGGATTATCGTAAGTATCGTGGAAGCAGGAACTGATTCAGAAAATGAACCTAGTCTTCCCAGCTCCTGAATCCTGACTCTTAAAGTCTTTACTAATATTTCCTTATTACCTGTGATCTTAGACTATTCTACAGAGAAATGTGTGTCTTTCATATTAATCTGCTTAAAGTTGTGCATCTCTTCAACTACAGTTCTAGTGACTGACTTCTGACTGTGATCCCCTGACCTTACTTCCTCTCAAGTAGCTTTAGAACTGCTGTGTTGAGCAACTCCTAACTCCTAGGACACTATTCATATTATATTTGATGTCTATTGTGCAGAAAATAAATGATAGTAGTCTAGGTGAAATGGGGTGATGGCCTAGACTAGAAGGATAGCTGTAGAAAGGGAAAAATACAAATAGATGAAGGACATTAACAGGATTTGGGAATAGATTAGCTATAGATGTTGAGTGAGAACTAGGTTTATAGCTGACTTCTAGGATTCTGACATACAAGACTGGCTGGATGGTGAAACTATTCACTGAAGCGTGACCTATTGAAAGAGGACTCAGTTGCTGAAGAAAAATTGTGCAGAAAAGTTGAATTTGAAATGCCTTTGAAACATCAAAGAAGGGGTATCAAATAGACAGAGGGACAAATAGACTTCTGGAGATCAGAGGACAGATTTGCCTTAGAAATAGAAATTTTTGGAGTAATCATCATATAGATATTAAATCGATCTTAAGATATCTAGGGAAGTTCCTAACAAAAGAGTACAGAATGAGAAGAGATGTCACCAGACTGAATCACAAAGTTCTCCACTATTTTGAGGTCAGGTTGTGAAGGAAGAGCCAAAAAGTGACCCTTAGTGGAACAGAAGCAAAACCAAGAGAATATGTGGTTACTATCAGTCCATTAAAATCTTATTTGCTTTCTTGATGAAAGAAAACAGGATGCAATTATGACTAGTGCACCAGAACTCTCTCAGGGGAGTGTTGTAAGTATATTCACCTTTTTGGTTTCATGTGCCACGGGAGAATAAAGTTCAAAATTGCTGCATTGTGTCACGTTGTCTTTCTAGCTATGAATTCATTGTTTAAAAATCTCTTTAACACAACGAGCCTATTTTAAGAATATTTAGACAAAATGTTTTTCCAAGTTAAATGGGAATCACTTTGGAGAATGAGTTGTTTGTTGGGGAGGGATTATGAGATTTGAAGAGCTGTATTATATAGTTTTTTAATGATATTAGTGAAACAATAATGAGTTCTAAAATAACTCATTCTGAAGACCCTTAACTCCTGGAAATATAGGAAATATTCTAGCCCACAGAACAAAATTATTCTACAGTTTAAGTATAACCATAACTGGCAAATATGTGTCATGGTAGAGTCTGCAGGCAACAGCTTGTGGGGAGGACAGTACTACAGAGCCAAATGCAGTGGTGGAAGTGGAGACAATTACGAGATTTTTATAGCTCACACTTAGTGGGTCATAATGGGCTAATAACATCAAATGTGTTGAGGCTGCAATTCTTTTGTGCTTTTTGCTGCTAATCAGCTGGGGCAGCCAATCATCTTTGCTATACAGTCATTCTGATTCCTGTAGCAGAGGCTAGAGATACTTTGAAAATGAAGAAAACTACCAGTTCCTGTTCCTAAGAACAAATAAGTGCGAAGCGTGGAGGTTTTATTCTGCAACCAATAAAGGAGGGTGGAATTTGGGGTGAAGAGAGAGGGGAGAGAGGTTACTGTCCTGGTGCAAGTCCAAGAAATAGTTCACTCCTGACCTGAATATCGTGAACAGAAATTGCCTAGAATAATGTCTGGCTCCACTGAATGTTCAACAAATGTTTGTTGGAACTTGTATTTTCTTTGACTATTTCCCTCACAGTGGAATAGTTGTAATTAACTCATTATTATGATCAACATCTGGCATACTGATATTAGATCATTAAAAGAAACAATCAACAACTGAAGAAGTGACTAATTAACATTAAATTTCAGTATACTGCATTACATTGCGTGTTTATGGTTTATCTTACATTAGTATCCTAGATCTTCACAAGTCTTCTGACAACTTTTCAATACTTCTTAGTAGGCAATTGAGTAGGAATGTTCTGAAAGTGTAGTAATATTGACTTGCTGGTGTTGAGCAGCTGCTTATCTTTACTGAGACAAGGACAAGAGAAAATGGATTTCAATTGTATGAACACCTCCTGTGACACCAGATAGAATTCATCTATATACATGGTTTGAAACTGACACAGTACAACCAGATTAATCTTTACAAAGCATAGCTCTGATTTTATAATTTTATATTCAAAACCTTTCAGTGACTCCCCCTTGGTCGGAGAACTCCCTTAATCTAGTTCTCAACCTTTCAAGGTTATGTCCTGCTCTTCCCCTTCAGAGACCCTAAAATTTTCATCTAAGCTATCCTTCACGTATTTTCTTTTTTTCCCATCCAAGAGTATTTCCTCATGCTGTGCCTTCCAGAGTTCATGTCCTTCCTCACATTCAGGTCCATTCAAATCCTAGTAATCTTTTAAGATAGACTAGGATGATTGGTCCTTGATCTCTTCAGAGTAATTACATCCTTTATCTGAGAAACTTTGATTAATATTTATGTTGCTTAACACAAATAAGACAATCAATTCTTTCTTACAATGTTTAAATCCCCAAAGTCATGAAAATAGAAAATTTTTTCATAATTCGTTAAAAAATCTGGTCTGACCTGAAATTATTTGGTAGTGAAACGTAACTTGAACTGATGTAAGGCTCTTTCTAGTCTTTATTTATCCAAGTTTAGTGTTAATAGTAATATATTTCAATTAAGAAACATAAATGTATTTAACTATGGGATACTGCCCCAACTCCCACTCAGCATATTACTTAATATATGGTATATCGACCTTGCTACTCTTCTGAGTTTGAAAATTTATGAATTCACAAATACATCTTTTCCCAAGGTTTTTGGATAAAGATTTGTAAACTTGTATATATTTATATATAGTTGTCACATTTCGGAGCTGCTTACTCTCTAAACAACCTTCCTATTCGGAGAGAATCTTCCTTTGTGTGAGTCCTAGTGGGAATTTGGGCTCCATCTCCATCATGGATTGTGAAGTAACCAGATCCTCCATACTCCCACTCCTTCCTCCCTGGCATGTAGTCATGAATGCATGACTTAGACTTCTCTAATTGAATGGTTCCTTCTGGGATTTTGAATTTCAAGGGAATGATGCAAAGAAACGTGGACAGGTAAAGATTATTCATTGACACGGTAGAGTTAGTGGCCAGAAGCAGTAGTGCCAACATCAACTGCTCCTGTGGAGTGACTTTGGCTGTATTATTTGCCGCCTAGTTACCTTTGGTTCTTGACTCTTTTCCAAACCTACTTTTTCAGACTTCTTATTGGTTTCGGAAACTATCTACTATTCTTTTAATTTATATATTTTTTAAAATTTTGCTTAAGTTAGCCAGAGTCAGTTTCTGTTGTTGGTATCAAAAAACTTTAATTATTTTCTTTCCATCACCACTCTCATTTACACTTCAAGCTTCTTAAAAATGAGAATCATATACGTTTCCTTCTTTGTATACTCAAAGTACCTAGTAATAACAGAGTATTAATTATTTTAAAATATGGAAGCAATAACATCTTATTGGCATTTTAGACAGATTACTCTCTCTGAAGTATGGAAAATGAGGTAGAAGAGGAGTATTCCAGTTGGGAGGTAATAGTGTCAGGATTAGTACAACGGAAGTGGAGATGGAAATAAATTTCATGTATTTGAGAGGTTTTTAATGAAGTAGAATGGGTAGAATTTGGTGATTGATTGATCATAGTGGGTGATTGGGGGGAAGAAAAATGACTCCTCCATATCTGGCTTGAACAACTAGTTAGATGATGGTGCCAAAGAGCTAGGGAACATAGAATCAATAGCATTTTGGGGGTCTGGAGGGAGATAATTGAGTCAACTAGAAATGTTTTGAGTTTCAGGACCAGTGGAGAGATCTTGTAGACAATGAATGATGGGTCTAAAGATCAATTGGAAATAGAGATCAAGGATTATCACAATATTGATGGTACTTAAATCCATGAGAGTAGCTAAAATCTCCCAAGAGAAGAGTATAGATTGAGAAGAGAAGAGGATGTAGGACAGAACATTGAGGAACATGGAAGAGCCAGTGATTAACAAAAGCTGAAGAACCTTCAGAAAAGGAACAAGAGAGGTAGGAGCACTTCACTATGTGTTGTGGCTATAACAACCAATAAAACACAGTGCTTGTCTTCAAAATCTGGGGGAAGGAAGAGATGCCAACATCAATGATTAAAACACAATATGACAAGTAGTAAAACAAGGGTACATAAGTATAGGAGAGATGAGTCTAAGGAGAGGCATAGTAATGAATGGAAAACATTAAGTATTTTGAAATCCAGTTGACCAATTATCTCTCTAACATACTATATTAACTCGTGTGTGTGTAATGTCAAATCATCATGACATAAGATCACATAATTAATATTAAACTTCCTCCGATTATATTTCCTTTCAGTATCCCTTTTGCGTATTAAGCAAGATTTTCTTTCTCTACTATTTCCTTAAAACTGCTTTGTGGTGCTGACAGCTGTCAGATCAACAGAGTTTTTAATTTTCTTTTTTGCTAGTAAATATTAATTTTACTAGCGAATTACTTTTTTTGCTATCAAATATATGATAATCTCTTTTTAAAAGATTCCTAATGTTTTAATATATTATTTACTAATACATTTGGAAGATAGAGAATCGCATTTTATATCTGAAAGTGACTGAAATTGGCTGAGTTGGCCACCTTTAGCTTCTAGGATTCTTCCTGGAACTTAATGTTTTTCCTTTCAGAAGGAAATTTTTTGAAGCACGAAGAACTCAGAAGTGAACCGAGGCATGCTGGGTTCTAATTCAACCTCTATATTCGTCAAATTTGTGACTTTAGAAAAGTCATTATACCCTGTGGGAATTAGTTGCTACATTTCTACGAAGGAATGGCTATCTGCTCCATAGACCTCATAGAACTGTTATGGGGGCCGGGCGCGGTGGCTCACGCCTGGAATCCCAGCACTTTGGAAGGCCGAGGCGGGCGGATCACAAGGTCAGGAGATCGAGACCACGGTGAAACCCCGTCTCTACTAAAAAAATACAAAAATTAGCCGGGCGTGTTGGCGGGCCCCTGTAGTCCCAGCTACTGAGGAGGCTGAGGCAGGAGAATGGCATGAACCCGGGAGGCGGAGCTTGCAGTGAGCCGAGATCGCGCCACTGCACTCCAGCCTGGGCGACAGAGCAAGACTCCGTCTCAATTAAAAAAAAAAAGAAAAAAAAAGAAAAAAAAGAACTGTTATGGGAATCAAGTAAGAAACATGTAAAATTTCTTGGATAACATAAACGTTCTCCTGGAAGACAGTAGTACTCTCCAAATTTTTCATGTGTTCCCCTAAATAGCGCAGTATCTTTTTAGTTATGTTGGGACCATATAAATACTCTGGCCAATGGGTTTTGCACAGATAAGACGGGTCACTATGAAGTCAAAGCATTACAAGTCGGTGTGCTATCTAAGCTCTCTATTCCCCTTCTTTAGCAACTGCAGAGATAATATGTTGAAATGATAGTGTTGTAAGATAGAAAAGTTGTAAATCACTGAGTCACTAAATAGCAGAAAGTCCTACCCCCAAATGATTCCCAGTTGGCCTTATGTGTGTGAGAAACAAATATTTGTGTATTAATCTTTTGAGATTTCAAGGCTGTAAGTTATTGAAATGTATTGAAGCATATTCTGATTAAAAGTGTTACAAGTGTTTTAGTCTCTTTGGGCTAATATAACAAAATACCTTAGACTGGGTAATTTATAAACAACAGAAATGTATTGCTCACAGTTCTGGAGACTGGGAAATCCAAGATCAAAGCCCCAGCAGATTTGTGTCTGGTAAGAGCCTCTTCCTCATAGATGGCACCTTCTATGTGTCCTCACGTGACAGATGATGCAAAGTTTTTAGCATCTCTTTTATAAGAGCACTAATCCCATTTGCAAGGGCTCTGCCTTTATTAACTAATCTCCCCTCAAAGATCCCAAATTCTTACTATTATTGCATTGAGGATTTCAGGTATCAACATTTGAATTTTGAGGGGACACAAATTTGCAGACCATAGCACAAGCATAAGACATTGTTATGTAACATTGTGTGTGTGTGTGTGTGTGTGTGTGTGTGTGAAAGGCAGTAGGAAACCAGAGATGTAGAATGCTGAAAATCTTTTGACAGTGGTCCCTGCAAGACAAATGCGAGGCTTTATTGTTTCTTTAGCAAAGGTGCTTTATTCCCCAATGCTTCTCCAAACCATCTCAAAATTCAGTACTTTAGCCAAGACATCAGCTCCATCACAGGCTCTATTCTGATGCTAAGTCTAAGAGCTCACTTCTGCCATTGCTACCTGTCAAGCAGATTATTCAGTCCAACCAAAAAGTGACAAGTAAGGTAAAGAACACAGTTTCTTACCTACTCGAATAGGGCAAGTGCAACGGGGGCAGAGTGGTAGAGGATTGAGGGATATCGCTCCTTTAAGGGAAATTTTGTATAGAAAAACTCTCTTTCATTTCCTCTTTATTTTCTCCTCATCTTGTCTGTTTCCTATCGCCCTACTTTCTCTTTAGTTTTACTCATACGCCTCTCTTAAGTTTTTGAGTGACTAGTCTGCTCAGGGCTGTAAAATATACAGAACAGTTGAAGACATTAATGCCTCTTAGGAGTTTATAATATATCAGGGAAATGAACTTTATATGCAGCAATGAGAACCAGTGTAAAACTATGTAATTCAGTGCTAAACTGAGAGACACAAATTTTAAATGCTGTAGGAGATAGCAGAAAGGGAGAGCACTTGAGGTAATTTGTGGTAAAGGAGAACTCAGCACCCGCGGCCTCGGCTAGGAGGCTCTTGCAATAATCTAAGGATGAGAAGATAAAATCTTGAGAAGGAACATAATAAGGATGGAAATGACAGTCGTTTTGAAAGGAAACGAATAGGGTCTGTGACTAATTGCAATAAGAGCTATGTGAGTAGAAATTGCCAAAGATGATTCAAAATTTTAAGTCTGAATGGCTTAAGAGAATAAAAATGTTATTAACAGGGACAAAGTTATTTGGAATAAAACTGAATTTGATTGGATATGGTAGCTGTGGGAAACGGAGTTCACTTAGGTATATAATTGGTTTGGGGTAAAGAACTCACAATTCACAATTCAAAAAACATGTCTAGTATTCAGGTAGAGTTATTACAACTAGGACTCAAATGAAAGGATTAAACTGGAAAGTTATGTGACATTTGAAACCATACTATAGGACACTGGTTAATACCAACAATTTGGGGGGATTAGATGGAAGATGGGAAATCCATGAGAGAGACTGGTTAAAACCAGTTGGGAATATTATTCATTCACCCATATATTTAATAATCATTTGCTAAGCGCAAACTATGTGCTGTATACTTGTTAAAACATACTCATTATGCAACAAACTTGTTATTGGCTTTTGGGCTAATTTTACTACCTCAGTACTACCAAGACAAAAAGCAGGCAGAATGGTGAAAATGATATATTTATTTGTAAAACATTTTTATAGGCATTCTTTCTATTTAGAGCCTATCTAATAAAAGACAACCAACACAAACACCCTCTCATTTCAGCCCTAAGACTATTTGTCTTGAATAAAGTAGGTTGCTGAATCTATAGCAGTGCCTTTAATATTGTTATACTGATACAGAAATAAGAATTAGCATGGAACTTAGTGTTTATGGACATCACATAGTAGTCTAGATAATAGAAGTAATGTCTTTGGAATTGCTTCTTCAGTAGTGAAGGTGAAAATACACCGATTCTTTCATTTTTGCCAAATACCTGTCTCACAATGCAACCACCTAGGATTGAGAGGAACACGGTATCACATCTCAAGTCTTGGCTAACTTAATACCGTGTTTAACCAATTAAATCAACTGACCACAGATCAAATAAAGGTTGGCTGTCTGAAAGATCAAATATCTTCTAGGAAACCTGCCAGGTGTCATCTATTTTCTATATATTTAAGGAAAGCGTTACAGATAAGGATGGAGGTAAGACATTTGCCAGATTGAAGTCATTGTTGCAGTGTACGTATTTGCGATGAGATCAACAAGATGCCTTTGTTGTTGACCTTTGATTCAAGCTTGGCTCCTTTGGTTAATAGTGCTTTACTGATTTTACAGTTATTTTTGAAACAGTGTGTGTTTAATATCAGCATTTAATTTATTTTCACATAATGCAAAGTTTATGCTGAGAAGAAATTTTACAATGTTTGTTAGCTAAAACTAACACGGACCAAGTATCACTGTACTAAGAAAATAACTCCAGGACCGAAGCAAAGCTTTGTGCCTCAGCCAGTAAATCCTGCTTCCTAAGCTGTAGTGTGCACAAGGCTTTCCCACACATCTCCCGTTGCTAAGGAAACCTCTGTCAGTGTCTGGGCTCTACACAGCTGACTCATTTCAACGTCTGGCTCTCAACCCTCTCTGCTCACAGCTTAGACAGACAAACGGAAACAAAGAAAAACACAGAAACAATGAAATATCAATATATATCATTTGATTAAAAATAAATAATGTGACAACTTGTAGAGGAAAGGTAAGGTAAGGCAAATCCACAGTTGCTACAAACTGCACCAAAGATATTATGGAAACATTAACAGAGCTCACCATCTGTAAAAGAGATTTCTGTCCCCTGGACTTAGTGACACAGAATGAAACGGAAGCTTAAAGAGAGAGATCCTCAGTAACTCCCTTATATAAAAATATCCCAACCAGATATATGTGTAAATACAAAGCAAAGGGCATGATCATCAAAGCAGGTAGCATGAGATGGGAGGGAAGAGAGAGAAAGAGAGGGTAGCAGGTAACTCCATAAAACCCTAAAGCAGTTTTAGGAAGCGTCTAAAGATTGAAGGCCTACCTGCCATGAGAGTCCTAAAGGGGCTTTCTTGCTTTAGTGTCTGTCTTTGGCCCTACTCAGTCAATGTATTCAATGAATTCCCAGAAAAGAAATGTTTATTAAATAGATGTGCAGATGTCACAAGACCTAGTAGATAACACTTAAGCTAGAAGACTACTAAGGTCCCTGTGGAATCATAGACGGAGAGAATACATGTCCCAGTATTCTCAATGTTACTCAGAAGGTATGGTGAAATTTTTTATGTTTTTATGTATACAGTTAGTAATTGCAATAGATAGAAATGAAACTCTGAGTCTGAACTCCCGAAAAAGGAATTTCCTTTTATATATTGAGAATAGATTTTAGTTAGGTAATGGGAAATTTTTTGTGAAGACCCAGTATGGGTAAGAAATAGAAGAAATGCTCCCATTTGGATATGCTTCCACACTCAAAGGGGAGAAAACACATCCACGTAATATTTATTTCATGTGGGTACATATATGTACATTACTGTCTTGTTTATATATATAAAATACACATTAAATGCATTGCTGTATTTTGCATTTTACATATATTTAGAAGAAATGCTTAGCCTTTCTGAGATTATGTTGTCTCTATTTTCTTCTGCCCTCTAGAGAGCTGGTTGTATTAAAAGTCAAATGAATAAGTATCAGTTTATTCTATTTATTAATACAAATGATTGCTTCGCTTTTACTGTAAGAAAATGTAGATCAATAATACAAACCACCAAAATAATATCTTAGTGAAGAGACACCAGAAAGAATCATTCATCAATGCATATTGTGTCTGCAAAATATCCCAAGCATTGCCCCCAAACTGGCAGAGTGTGGGAATAAGCAGTACTAACTGCACTTGAATAAAATTCGTAACTCAAAAAAAGTCAGTTTGTGGATGTCCAGCCTTGCTACAGCATATTTGGCATATCCAGTTTACTGTGGTTCTTTCCACTCACTTGATTCAATGCATTGCAGTTGACAGATTAGATTGGTATCCTTGAAAGGCTATCTAGGCTGGTAAGTCAAGGGAGTGTTGTTGAACCTGTATGTCTGGATTTCAGCAAAAATTACTTTGGTGCAGCCTTGCATCCCAGGAATGAAGCCAACTTGATTGTGGTGGATAAGCTGTTTGATGTGCTGCTGGGATTCGGTTTGCCAGTATTTTATTGAGGATTTTCGCATCGATGTTCATTAGGGATACTGGCCTGAAATTTTCTTTTTTTGTTGTTGTGCCTCTGTCAGGTTTTGGTATCAGGATGATGCTGGCCTCATAAAATGAGTTAGGGAGGATTCTCTCTTTTTCTATTGTTTGGAATAGTTTCAGAAGGAATGGAACCAGCTCCTCTTTGTACCAATGTAGATGACAGGTTGATAGGTGCAGCAAACCACCATGGCACGTGTATACCTATGTAACAAACCTGCACATCCTGCACCTATACCCCAGAACTTAAAGTATAATAAAAAATACTTTGATCAACTAAAAAATGATCCATCCAGAAAGAAAGCGGCTGTGATGATGGAAGCAGAGGTAGGAGTGATGTTATTTGAAGATGGAGGGACCACTAGGCAAGGAATGCTAGCAGTCTCTAAAAACTGGAAAGGCTGGGAAACATATTCTGCCTTGGAGTCTCCAAAAGGAATGCAGCCCTGACGACACCTTGATTTTAGTCACGTGAAGCCCAGTTCACATTTCTGACTTCCAGAACCTTAAGATAAATTTCTGTAGTTGTAAACCTCTAAATTTGTGGTAGTTTGTTACAGCAGCAACAATAATGAAATTGGAAACTGACTAAATTCAGCAAAGAATTTTAATACCACTTTAGGAACAAGAGAGAGAACTGTAGACTAGCTGATAGGACAGGTAAGTGTCATTACACCTGGTAGAAGTGTACACAAATACAAAGGAAGCAATGTTAACATAGGTAGAGAATGCCACTGACATGTTAGCTGGCTTTGTGCTTGGCATTGACTCTTCCATCAGTTTCCATGAAGACAAAACAGGCAGATGACTTAGATGGATCTCAGGGAAATTATGCTGAATGGAAACATCTAATCTCAAGAGGTCACATACTGTATGATTGCATTTATGTATCATTTATTTTTATTGAGGCAAAATTCACATAACATAAAGCTAATCATTTTAAAGTGTACATTTCAATGGCATTTGGGACATTCACAATGTTGTACAGCCATTGCCTATATCAAGTTCCAAATCATTTTCATCATCCCTAAAGGAAATACGGTATTCATTAAGCAGTTATTCCCCATTAAACCCTTCCCCCATCTCCTGGAAAACAACAATTTGCTTTCTGTCTTTATGGATTTAAAAATTTTGGATATTTCATATAAATGAAATCATACAACATGTGACCCTTTGTGTCTGGTTTTTTTTTTTTTTTTTTTTTTTCCGCTTAGTATAATGTTTTCAAGATTCATCCACGTGGTAGCATATATCAATACTTCATTCTTTTTGTGGCTGAATAATACGTCATGGTATGGATAGGTAACATTTTGTTTATCTACTTATAGATACGAATGAAACTTTGTGTCTGAACTCCTGAAAATGGAATTTCCTTTCATATATTGAGAATCAATTTTAGTTTGATAATGAAAAGTGTCCTTTGAAGACCCTTTGATCAACACTTGAGAGCTGTTTTCCACTTTTCGGCTTTTACAAATAGTGCTGCTATGCACATTTATGTATAAGTTTTGTTTGAACATCTATTTTCAAATATCTTGGGTAAATACCCAGGAGTGGAATTGCTGGGTCATAGGGTAATTCTGTGTTTAATTTAACGAACCACCAAACTGGTTTTCACAGCAGTTGCACCCCTTTATGTTTCCATCGGCAAGTTTTCAACATCCTTGCCAACACTCATTTTGCATTTTTTGATTATGGCTATCCTAGTGGGTGTGAAGTGATATATCGTGGCTTTAATTCACATTTCCCTAATGACTAATTACGTTAAGCATATTTTCATGTGCCTGTTTGTCATCATTTGGATATCTCCTTTAGAGAAGTGGCTATTCAAGCCCTTTGCTCATTTTTAATTGGGTTGTTGCTGTCGTTGATGTAGAGTTGTAAGAGTTATTCTTATATCTTGAGCACTACACCCTTATCAAATATATAGTTTGCAAATACTTTCTCCCATTTTGTAGATTGCGTTATCACCGTCTTTATAATGTCCTTCGATGCACCCATTTTTAAAAACTTTGAAGTCTAATTTACCTATTTTTTTCTTATTGCTTGTGCTTTTGGTGTGACATCTAAGAATCTATTGCCAAATTCAATGTCACAAAGGTTTACACTTCGAAGTGTAATTCTTTCTTCTATGACTTTTTTTTACTCTTAGCTTCCTCATTTCGATAGTGATCAATTTTATGTCTAAAATTTTTATATGGTATGAGATAGGTTATAATTCAGCAGCGAAGCCATTTAGTGTTGAGCTGTTCAGGAATGGAAAGTTTTGAATTGTTGATTCAATCTCTAGTTGTTATAGGTGTGTTCCGATTTATTATTTCCTTTTTGAGACAGTTTTTGTAGTTTGCACCTTTCTAGGAATTTGTTCATTTTGTCTTGGTTTTCTAATTTGTTTATGTAGATTTGCTAACAATATTATCTTATAATCATTTTTATTTCTTTAAGGTCAGCACTAATGTCTACACTTTCATTTGTGATGTTAGAAATTTCGGTCATCTCTCTTTTTTTAGTGAATTTAGGTGAAGGTTTGTAAATTTAGTTGATTTTTTTCAAAGAAACAACTTTTGGTTTTGTTGATTTTTCCCTATTTTCTTTCTATTCTCTTATCTTTGTTATATTCTTACTTCTCTTGGCTTTGGGTTTAGTTTGCTCTGCTTTTTCTAGTCTGTTACAATGTAAAGTTAGGTTATTGATAGGAGATTGTGTATCTTTTTTTAATGTAGGAATTTACAGCTATACATTCCCCTCTAAGCCATGCTTTCACTGCATCCCATGAATCTTGGTATGTTGTATTTTCATTCTCATTCATCACAAATTATTTTGTAATTTTCTTTTGTTTTTTTGTTGACTCATCCATTACTTAAGAATATGTTGTACATTGTTAAGTTGTGCATATTTGTGAACTTTTCAATTTTTCTCCTGTTATTGATTTCTAGTTTCATTTTATTGTGGTCAGGAAATATACATAGGCTGATTTAAACCTCTTTAAATTTATTGAGGCTTGTTTTGTAGCTTCACAGATATTGTGGAGTTTTTTTGTATTATGCTTCACAGCATAAGAATATGTTGTATATTGTTAAGTTGTGCATATTTGTGAGTTTTTCAATTTTCCTCCTGTCATTGATTTCTAGTTTCATTTTATTGTTGTCAGAAAATATACATAGGATGATATAAACCTCTTTAAATTTATTGAGGCTTGTTTTGTAGCTTCACAGGTATTGTGGGGATTTTTTTTGTATTATGCTTCACAGATATTTCTTTACAAATTAAAAATTCATGACAACCCTGCATCAAACAAGTCTAATGGTCTTCTTTTTCCAACAGCATGTGCTAACTTCACGTCTCTGTATCACATTTCACTAATTCTCACACGGTTTCGAATTTTTTCATTATCATTGTATCTGTTATTGCTAACTGTGATCAGTCATCTTTGGTGCTACTATTGTAAGTGTTTGGGGGTACCAAAAACCATGTTCATATAAGACAACAAATAACTGATAATAATTGATAAATGTTGTGTGTGTTCTGACTTCTCTAACAACTGCCCATTCCTCCCCATGCTTGATCATTTTGGGGCCTTCCTCTGCCTGGAAACACAACAATATTGAAATGTGGCCAATTATTCACCCTACAAAGGCCTGTAAGTGTTCAGATGAAGGAAAGAGTCACATGCCTCTTACTTTAAATCAGAAGTTAGGAATGATTAAGCTTAGTGAGGAAGGTATGATGAAAGGAAGGTATGGTGAAGCTTAGTGAGGAAGGTATGGTGAAAGCTGAAAGCCAGCTTTCAGCTAGGCCTCTTGCCCAAGTTCGTCAAATTGTGAATTCATAGGAAACGTTCTTGAAAAAATTTAAAAGTGCTACTCCAGGAAACATACAAATGATAAGAAAGCAAAATAGTCTTATTGCTGATATGGAGAAAATTTTAGTGGTCTGGATAGAAGATCAAACAAGCCTCAACATTCCCTGAAACCAAAGCCTAATCCAGAGGCCCTAACTTTCTTCAGTTTTGTGAAGGCTGAGAAAAGTGAGGAAGCTGAAGAAGTAAAGTTTGAAGCTAGCAGAGATTGGTTCATGAGGTTTAAGGAAAGAAGCCATCTCCATAACATAAAAGCGCAAGATGAAACAGCAAGTGCTGATGGAGAAGCTGAAAGTTATCCAGAAGATCTAGCTAAGATCATCAATGAAGTTAGCTACACTAAATAATAGGTTTTCAGTGCAGACAAAATAGCCTTCTATTGGAAGAAGATGCCGTCTAGGACTTTCATAGCTAGAGAGAAGAAGTCAATGCTTGGCTTCAAAGCTTCAAAGGACAGGCTGACTCTCTTGTTAGGAGCTAATGCAGCTGGTGACATTAAGTTGAAGCCAGTGCTCATTTACCATTCTGAAAATCCTAGGACTCTTGAGAATTATGCTAATTCCAATTGCCTGTGTCTTATAAGTGTAACAATGAAGCCTGGAGTTCGAGACAGAACTCCTGACCTCAGGTGATCCACCCATCTTGGCCTCACAAAGTGCTGGGATTATAGGCATGAGCCACTGTGCTGGGCCTTTACTTCTCTTATATCTGAAAGTTTGTACCCTTTGACTACCATCTCTCCATTTCTCCCACCCCCCAGCCCCTGGCAACCACCAAGATTCTACTCCCTGCTTCAATGATTTCAACTATATTTGGTTCCACTTTTAAGTGAGATCATACAGTATTTATCTTTCTGTGTCTGGCTTATTTCACTTTGCATAATGTCCTCCAGGTTCTTCCATGTTGTACCAAATGATGGGATTTCCTTCTTTTTATGGTAGAATAATATTCCATTGAAGGATGAGTGGCAAAGGAAAATGTAGAATACATATATACATATTCTACATTTCCTACATATATATCTATGTATATACATATATATGTATTCTACATTTTCTTTTTCCTTTCATCCTTCAATTGACGGTTAGAGTGTTTACGTGTCTAGCTATTGTGAATAATGCTGCAATGAAAATGGAGGTGCAGATATTTTTTCAAGATGTCTATTTCTATTCCTTTGGATACATACCCAGTAGAGGTATTTCTGGATCATATAGTAGCTGTATTTAAAAATTTTTAAGTAACAGCTATCCTGTTTTCTATAATGACTGTACCAATTTTCATTCCTACCAACAGTGTACAAGGATTCCCTTTATTCTACATCTTCACCAACATGTCTTATTTCTTGCATTTTTGATAATAGCCATTCTAACAGTTTTGAAGTGATATTTCATTGTCATTCTGATGTCTATTTTCTTGATGATTAGCAATGTTGAACACCTTTTTGTATACCTGTTTGTATGTCTTCTTTGAAAAAAATCGACTTTGGTCTCTGCTCATTTTTTCCTATAAGTTGTGTGAGTTCCTTATATATTTTGGATATTAATGTTTTGGATGTGTAGTTTAAAATTGTTTTCTCCCATTCCATAAGTTGCCTTTCACCCTCTTGATCATTTCCTTTGCTGTACAGAAGCTTTTTTAATTTGATGTAATCCAACTTATTTAATTTTCCTTTTTTTTTTTTTTTTTGAGACAGTCTTGCTCTGTCACTCAGGCTGGAGTGCAGTGGCTTGATCTCGGCTCACCGCAGCCCCCACTTCGCAGGTTCAAGCAATTCTCATGCTTCAGCCTCCCCAGTAGCTGAGACTATAGGTGTGCACCACCACACCCAGATAATTTTTGTATTTCTAATAGAGACAGTGTTTTGCCATGTTGCCCAGGCTGGTCTCAAACTCCTGGCCTCAAGTGATCCGTTCACCTCGGTCTCCCAAAGTGCTAGGATTACAGGCGTGAGTCACTGTGCCTGGCCTATTTTTGCTTTTTTGACTTATACTTTTTGTGTCATATCCAAAATTCATTGCCAAAACTCAAGTCGATGAGCTTTTTCTATGTTTTTTTTTTTCCTATGGATTTTGTAGTTTCAGAACGTATATTTAAGTCTTTAATCCATTTCTAGTTAATTTTTGTATGTGGTCTAAGACAAAGGTTCAGTTTTATTCTTTTTCATGTAGATATCTATATTTTATAATATAATCTATTGAACAGACCATCCCTTCCCCATTGTGTATTCTTTGCACTGTCATAAAAGATTAGTTGACTCTACGTGTGGGTTTCCTTCTGGGCTCTCCATTCTGTTCCACTGATCTATGTGTCTGTTTTTATGCCAGTACCATAGTGTTTAAATCATTTGTGATTCTATACCCTAACAGAAAGATTAGCCAAAAAAGAAATTAAATGCAATAGTCAACAAAGAAATTTGAAATAAAGTCCTATTTACCTTAGAATCAAAAAGAATAAAACACTTGTGAGTAAATGTAACCAAAAATGTGAATACTCTGTATATTAAAAACTGTAAGATATTGATGTAAAAATTGAAGACACAAATAAATAAAAAGATATCTTGGGTCCATAAATTGTTAAAGTTAATATTATCCTGTATATTGACAATATTAATCTTGTTAATTATGTTAAAATGGTCTTCAGATTCAATACAATCGCTATCAAATTTCCAAAGATATTTTTCATGGAAATAGAAAGAAACAATCGTAAAATTAGCATGGAACCACAACAGATCCCAAACAGCCAAAGCAATCTTGAGAAGAAGAACAAAGCTGGAGGCATCACACTCCCTGATTTTAAACTACATTACAATCTTTGCCTTTTTTTTTTTTTTTTGCTTGTTTGTTTGTTTTCTTTATTTCTTCTATAAAAAAGTGGGATTCATGTGCAGAAAGTGCAGGTTTGTTAGATAGGTATACAAGTGCCGTGGTGGTTTGGTGCACCTATTGACCCATCCTCTAAGTTCCTGCCCCTTGCCCCCAACCCCCAACAGTCCCTGGTGTGTGTTGTTCCCCTCTCTGTGTTCATATGTTCTCATTGTTCAACTCCCACTTACGAGTGAGAACATGCAGTGTTTGGTTTTCTGTTCCTGTGTTAGTTTGCTGAGGATGATGGCTTCCAATTTCATCCATGTTCCTGCAAAGGACATGATCTTATTCCTTTATATAGCTGCATAGTAGTCCATGGTGTATATGTACCACATTTTCTTTATCCAGTCTATCACTGATGGGCATTTGGGTTGATTCCATGTCTTTGCTATTGTAAGCAGTGCTGCAATAAACATATGTGTGCATGTGTCTTTATAGTAGAATGATTTATATTCCTTTGTGTATATACCCAGTAATGGGATTGCTGGGTCAAATGGTATTTCTGGTTCTAGATCCTTGAGAAATCACCATACTGTCTTCCACAATGGTTGAACTAATTCACACTGCCACCAACAGTGTAAAAGTGTTCCTATTTCTCCACAGACTTGCCAGCATTTGTTATTTCCTGACTTTTTAATAATCACCATTCTGACTGGCATGAGATGGTATCTCATTGTAGTTTTGATTTGCATTTCTCTGATGATCAGTGATGTTGAGCTTCTTTAATATGTTTGTTGGCAGCATAAATGTTTTCTTTTGAGAGGTGTCTGTTCATATCCTTTGTCCACTTTTTGATGGGGTTGTTTGCATTTTTCTTGTAAATCTGTTTAAGTTCCTTGTAAATTCTGGATATTAGACCTTTTTCAGATGGGTAGATTGCAAAATTTTTCTCCCATTCTGTAGGTTGCCTGTTCACTCTGATGATAGTTTGTTTTGCAGTGCAGAAGCTTTTTAGTTTAATTAGATCCAATTTGTCAATTTTCACTTTTGTTGCAATTGCTTTTGAACAAACCTCACAAAAACAAGCAATGGGGAAAGGATCTCCTATTCAGTAAATGGTGCTGGGAAAACTGGCTAGCCATATGCAGAAAAACGAAACTGGACCCTTTCCTTACATTTTATACAAAAATTAACTCAAGATGTATTAAAGACTTAAATGTAAAACCCCAAACCATAAAAACCCTAGAAAAAAACCTAGGCAATACCATTCAGGACATAGGCATGGGCAAAGACTTCATGGCAGTCTTTGCCTTTTAAATGGAGAACTAATCTTTTAAAATTTAAAGTAATTACTGACAAGGAAGGACTTCTGTCTGACATCTTTTTTGTTTCCCTATTCCTACACGCTACCTTCTTTTATGTTTAATTGATTTTTGTACTGATATGATTTGGATCTGTGTCCTCATGAAATCTCCTGTTGAATTACAATCCTCGGTGTTAGAGATGGGGCCTGTTGGGAGGTGATTTGATCATAGGGGCAGATTTCTCATAAATGGTTTGGAACCATTCCCTTTGGTACTGTCCTAATGATAGTGAGTGAGTTCTTATGAGATACGGTTGTTTAAAATTGTGTGGCACCTCCCCTGCACTCTCTCTCTTGTCCCTGCTCTGGTCATGTGAGGTGTCTGCTCCCCTTTTGCCTTCCATCATGTTTCATGCACAGCATGCAGATCTGTGAGCCAATTAAATTCTTTTTACTTTATAAATTAACCAGTCTCAGGTATTCCTTTCAAGTTATGCAAGAATGGACAATGCCTGTAGGGTACCATCTTGATTTCTTTTTTTTTCCTTTATTTTTTGTTATTTTATTGATGATTGCCATGAGGATTACAATTAACCTTTTAGGCTCAGTTAAAATATTTAATGAATGAAGACCATCTGAGCTTCAATAGTAATCAAATCTCTGCTTCTTACAGCTTCTTCCCTCATCTTTTAGATAATTGTTGTCACAAATGAAAAGTTTATACCTTGTTTGTCCCTTAATGTAGATTTACAATGATTGTTTCAGGCACTTGTTCTTAAAAACATATAGGAAAGCAAAAAAAGAGTTACAAAAACAAATACTCAGTGATACTGGCTTTTGTATTAACCTTGAACAATGTTCTTTATTTATCTGTTTCTGGTTTGTGTTCTTTCATTTATATTTGAAAGCATTTCTTGCTTTCCTGCATGCAGGTTCTAGCAGTAAACTCCTTCAGCTTTTACTTATCTGAGATTGTCTTATTTTTTCATTGATTTTTGAAGCATAATTTGGCTGGATGTAGAATCCTTGGCTGACAGTTTTTTTCTTTCAGTATTTTAAATGTGCCCTTCCACTACCTTTTGGACTCCATAATTTCTGATGAGAAACTGGCTGCTAATCTTACTGAGGATCCTCTGTTAATGAGGAGTCATTTATCTTTGCTTTCAACATTCTGCTTGCTTTTGTCTTTTAACAGTTTAGTTATAATATGTTTCACTGTGGACCTCTTTATACTTATCCTTTTTTGACTTTGTCGAACCTCTTAGATGTGTTGATTAACATCTTTTATGAAATTTGAGATATTTTGAGCATTATATTTTCTGATATTCTTTCCATCTCTTTCTCTCTCTCCTCTCCTGAAATGTTTATTGTGTGAAAATAGGTAGTCTTGATGGTATCCCGCAGGTTTCTTAGGCACTCTTTTTTTTTCTTTCTGCTCTTCTGACTGGATAATTTCGATTGACGTATCTTCAAATTCTCTAATTATTTCTTCCACCTGCTGAAAGCTTCTATTGAAGTTCTCTAGTAAGTTTTTAAAAAAATTAAGACATTATACTTTTCAGCTCAGAATTCCCATTGTTTATTTTAAAATTTCTATCTCTTTGTTGATTTTCTCTATTTATTGAGACATCATTCTCCTACTTCCCTTTAGCTAGAAACCATTGATGGGTTCTTTTAGTTCTTTGATCATATTTAAGACGGATTTAAAGTCTTTCTTCAGTAAATCTAATTTCTGAGCTTCCTTGGGGACAGTTATCGTTAATTTATCCTGTGAATGGGTTGCATGTTCTTGTTTCTTTGCATGCTTCATAAATTTTTGTTGAAATTTGGACACTCTGAATACTATAACGTGATAACTCTTGGAAATCAGATTGTTCCTCTGTTCATGTTTTTATTTGTAAATTTACTGTGCTTTACATTTGTTCATTTGTTTAGCGTCTTTTTTTGCATAGTGTCTATTTTCATAAAGTCTATATTCTTACCATGTGTAGTCTCTGAAATCTCTATTTAGCTTGTAGTCAGCTAGTCTCTTGACAGAGATTTCCTTGAATACCTAAAGCTAAAAAGAGAGAGAGAGAAAAAAGAAAGCAAAAAGGAAAAGGAAAAAAAAAATCCCTGTTTTTGCAGATTCTCTCAGTGTTGGGGCTTAGCCAGGCCACTTACAACTCTGCCTTTGCTTTCATTTTCTGCTTGTGCTGAGCCTACAGATCATCCAGAAGTGAGTGTTTGGAGTATTCTCAGATATATTCTGAGCATCCATCTTGCCCTGGTCATGTGTATACTTTTCTAAATTCCTTTGTATATGCAGGTGATTTTTACAACATGAATTTCTCATGAAACTTCTTCCAAAATTTTCCTCCCAGACTTTTGATATGTCTGTTGTTTGCTTCATCTATGATGTCTTGTCTCCAGTGGTGGCAGATTGTTCAGTTGTCTTACAATGTTTTTGAGGAATGCCTTCTGCATAGCTGCTTTTCCACCTCAAGAGTTCTAAATTAGGCAGAACAAAGGCAACCACCTTGCATCAGTCTTTCATATAACCCTCAGATGGGTTGAAACAAACACAATGTTTTGAGAATAAAATCACTCTGCCTCTTTTAGAATGAGAGACAAAGCTCTCATACTGGCTATCCTAGCTCCTATCTTCAAGATAGTTGTCAAGCCAGGGAGGTGGATGAGGCAAGGGTGAGTAAAAACACCAGAAACCCTTCCTATTATTTTAATGTTGTATTTGTCTTGATTTATTGGTTCATCCAGTTTCATAAACATTTGACTATTTTCCAGAGTTCCGACATAGTTGATTCTGACAATTTTTGCTCATTTTTTTGTTGTTGCTGTTTCTGTGTAGAGGTGACCTCTTTAGCTGCCTACTCTGCCATTTCTACTGCTGAGTAGATCAGTGGTTACCAAAATGGTCAAGATGGCTTGGGGAGAAGACTTTAGGTTAGTTTGGAAGAAGAATTTAAGTTGGTTTAAGTTGGTTTGGTGATTCTTTTGGTATTTAACAGTTTAAGACTTGACTACCATGGTAGACATACAAATCTACACACTGAATAAAATTGTAAAAACTATGTATGCACACACACACACCCACAAGTGCATCTAAAACTTGAAGTCCAAATAAGGTTAACAGATTGTATCTATGTTAATTTTCTGATTGTGATGTTGTATTATAGTTACGCAAAATATCATCGGAAGAAACTGCATGAAGGCTTTATGGGATCTCTGTATTCTTACAATTCATACAAACCTACAATATCTCAAAATAAAAAGCAAAATAAATTTTTAGCATGGTAGAACCATTTTATCTCAAGCAGATAATATTTAATATGGTTAAATGTGAAATCTGTGGCTTCAGTTTCTAAAATTCAGTTCCATAAGCATAGCATGGAAGAAGCATGACTTGCCAAAAGTTTACATTAAAAGTATCTGGGGATTTGATTCACTGCAAGTTCACAATCTATTATGTTGCAACTCTTAAAATAGCTCTGTGTATCTTATACTTAGTAGAGTGGCAAGAATCAGAATCTTGGATCAATTATTGCATTACATATTATGGTAGACATCAGCAACTTCAATGTGTCCAGAGGACAAGGTCAAGAATGTAAGACCTAGAAACCATATCGTGTTAGTTTTTTTTTTTTTTTTTTTTTTTTTTTTTTGCTGTGCAACAAATCAACTCCAAAATTTAGCGGCTTAAAAAAACATTTATCATTTCAGTTTCTAAGTGTCAGTAATTTGAGAGGAGCTTAGTTGCGTGGTTATGGCTCAGTGTTTCTCAGGTACTTGCAATCAAAATGTCAGCCAGGGCTGCAGTCATATGTAGGGTTGACTGGGGGAGCTAGAATTCACTTCCAAGAATGCTTACTCACATGGCTCCTGGCGTAAGGTTTCAGCTCCATGATGGATCTTGACATGAGGCTTTAGTACCCCTCACCACATGGATTGCTCCATAGGGCTGATTGAGTGTCCTGACGACATGGCATCTGGCTTCTGCCAGAGCAAGTGATCTAAACAAGAGAACAAGGAAGACACTTCATTTCTTTTTATGACATGTCATACACAGTCACTTCTGCCATACTCTACTCATCAATCCAACTTGTATTCAAAAGGAGAGAAATTAAGCACTACTTCTTGAAGGGATTAGTATCAAAGAATATGTGGACGTATTTTAAAACTACCACACAAATCATGCAAAGAAAGGCTGAAGGAAATTTCTTGAAAAGAAAAAGCCAGGATAGCTAAAGGAATAACCTAAAAAATGTCTTCAAAAAGCAGACTGCTGTTACAGAAGGTGTGGTTCTGCATAACTTTAGAAGGCTGATTTAGGACCTACTGCACCTGTCCAGCAATGGCATGAGGGACGTTTGTCCTCCTAGTCACTGTAAGTATTTGAGCAGGGAATAAGACCCACATATCAGGGATGACAGAGAGATTCCTACATAGAAAATGAGGTTCGACTTGATACACTTTTAAGTAGTTTTCAACTCTGAGATTCCATGGCTCAACTCTATGAAGGTAAATTGACATATGGTAAAACATTATGTTGGTTGTTTAATGATATAGGTGTTCAGAGAGGGAGGAATCCATGTTATACTCTTCCCTTTGAAGAAGATGTTATATGAACCATGAACCAAATAGGGAAATCAACATTTACTATTTTGACAATGGTAAAATGTAATGAGGCTGCTTATATGTATGTATACACATGCATACACACACACATTAAAGGCTGGAATTTCCTTTTATAAATGCCCACATTGGAACATATGAATTATCTTATTGTTCATGTTAGGTCATGCCTTGTGCAGTGAATGATATATCCATGCCATAACAAATATCAATTGTTAGCTTTTTCTACAAGTGTCCCCATTCCTTGCTAGAATTTCTCACATTATGTTCAGGTCTATTAAATATAAAATCATTCCACAAATAAGAAACAGTAACTCTGCTACATGATTTGGAACAAGTACAGTGTCTTTATCCATAATTATATATTTATTTTATTGACTTATTTTATGCTGTGTAGATGAGCCAAAATTATGATTGCATTGAGTGGCAATTTTCCTTTAAGAACATTTTAATTCTACCAACCGCAAATATGATTATTCTTAATTGTTTCTCTAGCTTTTATAACTTTAACTCTATTCTAATGACTCCTAAATCTATCTTGCTCCCCTGATTTCTACTGGTCATTTTTATCTGGCTGTCCCACAAGCACTACCAATTCAACATGTCCAGAACATTACTTGTTATCTTCCCTAACAAATTAACCCTTTGTCCAAATTTTTCATGTCATCCATCCAGTCACTAGGATAAATCTTTGGAGTCATCCTAGACTTCCCCTCCCTCATTACCCTATTTAGTTAATCACTCAAATTTCCAGGTTTTACTTTTAAAAGTTTCTTCCATTACTTGATCTTCAGCTCTATCAACCTGCACCAGTTTGAGCTGCCATCTCTCCTGGATTACTTAACTTTAGTCAGTTTAATAATTTTCCTTACCCTAACTTTTATTCACTTCAATGTATTTCCTGTATGTTGTCAGAATACTACACTAAAAGTCTGATTGTACTACTTCTCTGCTAAAAACTTGTCAATGGCTCACTAGTTTCCTCAGAACTTAATGAAAGCTGCCTGATTTGGCAAACCTAGTTTTTCATGATCTGACATCTTACCTACCTTTCCAGTATTAACTGTCACAAACCCTGCCTTACATTTGACATTCTAACAACACAGAAGTGCTTTCAGGTCTCCGCATATATAGCTGCCAAGTTTATGAAGTGTAAATATAGGACATTTAGTTAAATTTGAATTTCAGATAAACAACGAATACATTTTTAGTATAAGTATTTCCCATGTAACATGCTGTTTCTTACATTTGTTTTAGTTCATGCTATTATATCTCTCTGGAATTCACTTGCCCATTTTAATATCAGCTCAACTACTATCTCCAGTAGGACACCCATTCTCCACACTCTCTCCCACCAGTACTATATAATTACCATTTTGAGTGTCTTTCTCTATCAGCAAAATTCCTTGAGGGTAGGGACCATGCTTTATTTGTCCCTGTATTGTTATTATCCAGCAGAGTACCAGACCCTTTATAGGCGCTCAGTAAATATTTGATAAATGAATGATTCTCCTGATACTAGTATTTATATTTTCTCTTTATATCTAATTAGAATAATTCATTTTACCATTTGCACAAAAGAAAATTGAAAGAAAATCTTTTCTAAATATAGTCAAACACTCAAACTTGATAGGACAGTACATTTTTCCCTGAAGAGTGAAATACAAAAATAAATTTAATGAAAACAAATTTTTCTTTTTATCTATTTTTTAACATTGTAAAACCTTCTCTATATCATGAACTTTCAGTAAAACTGCTTTGACCTCAAAACAATACGTTGTACTGGCCCATATTGTTTGATTTTTGACTTAGGCACCATACATTGCTAAACTCATATATTTTGCACATTTGAAATATCTATGGGCATGGGAGACTGATATATTCAAGGTAACAGCCTAAGAAGAACTCATATCAAGAGCTTAGTAGGTCAAACTTTATTTGTCCATTGCCTATATTTTATTTTACTAAGAATGTTTTACCTAACACTTGAAAAAGGGTGTATTTGAATATCTATTGAATGGTGAGTCAGCTCCAAACTTGATATTCAATCTTATGCTTATGGAGAAAACAGGTAAACATATTAATCAAGAAGTAAGCAACGGTTAGTCAGATGGAGAAGCAGAATACTGGAATGAAATGTCTGCTGCCAGTTTATCCTGTTTTCAAAGCACACTCTTCAGTAGTTCATTAAATTATGCAAAGATCTTAAAAGGTATAATGTTATCTAGTCTTAGTCATATAAGTTGGTGCAAAATATGCTTTCTACTGTATTCAAGGCATCTTGCCACTATGTCTGGCTGCTAAACAAATACCTGCCAATGGAAGGATCCTGGGTTTCAAAGACTGCTAAAAATATTATGAATGGGACTTGAAGGTGAAGTCATTAGTTTTCTAGGACTACTGAAACAAAGTACCACAAACTGGCATAAAAATATGTACATTTATTGTCTCACCGTTCTGGATGCTAGAAGTCCAAAATCAGAGTGTCATCAGAGTTAATTCCTTATGAGCATTCTGAGGGAGAATCTGTTGTATTTCTCTCTCCTCACTTCTGGTGATGGTCAGGAATCCTTGGCATTCCTTGGCTTTTGAGATGCATCATTCTAGTGTCTCACCTCATCTGCACATGTCATTTTCCCTGTATGTATGTCTTCACATCATCTTCTCTCTTTTTATAAGGACATTAGTCATATTGGATTAGAGCCCACCCAAATGATTTCATTATATCTGCAAAGAATGTATTTCCACAAAAGGTCACTTTCACAGGTACTGTGGAACTTCAACATATCATTTTGGAAGACACAATTCAACCCAGAACGATCTGCCCTTTGCCCTCCCCAAATCCATGTCCCTTTCATGCACAAAACACCTGAACCCCACCCCAACATCTTCAAAAGTCTTAACCCATTCCGGCATTAATTTTAAGTCCAAAATATTATCTACATATAATCAACTCCAAAAGTCCCAAATCTCATCATCTAAATTATTTAAATAAATTATGAATGAGACTCTGGATGTGATTCATAGTAGGGCGACGTTCCTCTCTTTCAATGGATCTGTGAAACCTAAAAAAGAAATGATCCTCTTCCAAGATATAATCATGAGGCAAGTATAATGTAGGCATCTTATTTTAAAAGGGAGGAATTGGAAGACAAAGGGGTTACTGGTCTAAAGCAATTTTGCAACACAGCAGGGCAAATTTCAATAGATTCCAAGGCCTGAAAATAATTATCTGTGACTCAATGCTCTGTCCTCTGGGCCCACTGATGTGGACTTGCCCTCTTGACCTTGAGTGGTGGCTTCAACCTCCGGCACCTACGAAGTGAAAGTCCTGCCCCTCAAGGCCTGTGCTATCTCTTGCCTATGCATGCTTGGCTCTGCCCTTGAAGTCATTCTTCCTTCATTTTGCCCCACCTCTGTCTCTTTCTATCCAGGCTGGCAATGCTTTGCTAGTAAAATTTTCAAAAATCCTTTCAGTCTTCTGTGGATGGATGTCAAGAGAAGGCATTTTTCTTGTGTTTTTGTTTTCACATTGTTTTCCCTGTTTTTGTAAGGACACTCGTTATATTGGATTAAGGCTTACCCTAATGTCTTGATTACATCTGCAAAGATTCTCTTTCCAAATTCACAGACACTGGAAGTTAGGACTTCAATATATGTGTTCGGGGGACATAATCCAACCTACAACAAGGAGGAACTCACCGACTCCCTGCAACTATAGAAAAAATTATGTGTTTTATGTACATGTTAAAGAATTCCCTTGGCAAAAGTCCTCATTTCGCCAACTTTCATCAGATTCTGAAAGAGGTCCATACCACAAAACATTAAGAAGTGTGCCATGGACAAAGTCCTCAAGTGTTAATTGAAAGTTGCTTTGTGACTCAGAATAAGTGTTCCATATCAAATCCATGATACATGTGTCTCTCCAATGCCGACTGTCTGTGAAGAGGCAAACGAGACAAAGTGAACGCCCTACCAGATTGTTTTAACTGCAGGGCTTTGGTTTGAAATGCTTGTCTATTCTCCCATTTATGGCAAGTAATTACCCTTATGTTCTTATGCCAAATGAATAGAATATTCCAACTTCCTGCCTATATAATATGGATCTTATGATAATAGGCTATTCTGAAAAAGATAACAAAAAATCTTTAAAATCACAGAATTCTTCCTGAAGAGAATGTAATGTTATTTTATGAGTCCAAGTCAACTTAGTTTTGCTTACCTTGTAAGTCACACACGTTAAGTAACAATTGTGCTACTTCCACAGTATTCGTAAGTTTCAAGAGATTTGGTGAAATAAATGTTTTGATTTAAAAGATCATAAAACGTTTTAAAGTTTATAGCAACCAGACTTCTAGGTATACGAGTCAGAATAATTAGGTACAGATTTATAAGATTCTGATTTCATGCTAATTATGTCTCATAATGATTGCATTTTAGATTCTATGTAACTAAGTAGCAATTACAGTTTGAAAAGCATATATTAAATGCAAATATTTATTCCACTAATAACAGTTTTAGCCCAATTTGAGTTATTTAACCGATTTGGTCATGATAGTAGTGAAACCAGTCATTTATGTAGATAGAGTGTGTGTTAATTAGGATTGCAGATGACACTAACTGGTGAATTTGCCAGTACATTCAAATTGGGATTTAATTTCAAAGTGAACTGAATACTAAGAGAAATCATCCTTCAGAAACAGAGAGAAACTCAATACTTGTAAGTGCAGGATATGGTATAGTTGACTAGAATGAATAGCAGACCCCTACCTATTTATTTCCTGCCTCCAATCTATTCTACCTTCCAGGATTGATTTGTCTCAAACATGGCTCTGATCATGTGAGTGTACTTCTCAGAAAACATCAATGACTCCAATTTTTCAAAATATTGGGTACAAACATGTCACTCTGGCATTTAAGGCTCTAATATTATATTTTTTTTATTATCTGTAAGGTCCACAAATACTTAGTAATTACGTGATACATATTACTAACCCATGCTTCAAAAATTATTGAGGAAAATTAGCAAATATTTTGAACTGAATGAAAATCTAACTAAAACATATCAGAATCTGTGAGATTCTGCCAAATAAGTGCTTAGTGGGAATTTTATACACTTAAATGCTCATATTACAAAAAAAAGATTCAATTCAATAATATCAGCTTCCAAATTAAGAAAATATAAAATGTAATTAAATTAAATCCAAGACAAGCAGAAGATAGTGATAATATAGATAACAGCAGAATTCAATGTAATTGAAATTCATGAAACAATAAATAATATCAATGGAACAAAAATCATTTCTTTAAAAATATCAGAGAAGCTGAAATATTTTAATTTTTAAAAAAAAAGACTATAGGAAAGCAATGACTTTGAACACAGCTTGAAATATAAAAAGCTGTGCAAATAGAGGAAAGAATATATGATATAGGAGTTTGCAGAATGGGAAAAATGAAAGAGCACATATTGTAATCATATAAATGAATACATGTCTTACAGTATAATAATAATTTGCAATTATTTGAACTTGTGGAATAGTCATCAAATTCTTTAGATTTATAGCAAATGCACATAGAGGAAACAGTGTGATAACATAAAAAATTTTGAAAGCCTTATTTTTACAAGTGGAAAATGCTGGTTAAATATTAAATGGTGTTGGAAAAAAACAGTACTGGCGAATATATTGATGCTTATTAATTTACCTGTACTTTTTGTGGAGAACGTAAACCTACATTTAAAAAAAATTAAAAAATATTCCTTATAAGATGATTCCATTGCAAATAAAAGATAATCTGTGCATATTTTACAAATGAAAATGTATACAAACACTTTGGAATCAAAACCATTTGGCAAAACCCAGGGATTCGTGAATCTCAGAAAGAAGGCCATGGTCAAAAAAATAAAGAGATTTTTATATAAGGAAAGGGGCTTATATACGGAAAGGGACTGTGTGGTTCTACTAAAAAGAAAAAGACAAAGGAACAAGTAATACTGAAGATAAAATCTTAAAGCACAAGGATAATATGGAATCATATCAGTGACAATTAATGGTTTCATTAGGACAGTGTGTGAATGAAATCATTCAAATGGTGGAATTGTTGAACGAAGAAAATGAGTATGTGACACAGAGCTAACAACAAAGCATGTAATACATATGGTAGAGAAGCATTAACAAAACCACAAAACAAAGCTCTTTCTCCGTGGCGTTTCCTTTGTGAAAGATAATCATATGGAATTTGATTCTCTTATATGGAACTTAAGAGACTTAATGTTGAATAATAACATTCAAAGGAAAATCAAGGAGTATTCAACTAAAGGTGCTTTTCCAAGTACAACTTGGAATTAGCGGCAGTAACGACTAAAGAACATATTTTGTAAATGCCATAATTTATTTGTTATCAGCTTTGACAAGAGACATATAAAAAACAATCACAATAATGAATGTGATCATTATAATTCAATCACCCCATGTTGCCTGTATACTGTCTTCATATAAATATTGGATGCAATCATGTCATGGAGAATATGGCTTGGATATTAATATAATTCCCCTTTTAAAGTATAAGCTAGTACTTTTTCTAGACGGAGGGCTTTAAAAAGAAGATAGATTCTTACTTGTGCAGCATTGTATTTGAAACTGCGGGGAAAGTTTGATGACTAACCACAGCTTATTAATTGGATTGTGATTTTTGTTTTTCTTGTTAAACAAGTGGTAGGCATGCCAGAAGCTGAGACGAACCCAGCAAGAGGTTGATCAACGTTGCCAACAAACAATCTTGAGAATGTGTGTTTATTCTTGGTAGTCTAAATCAAAATATTTATATTATTTAAACCTTTTAAAGATAAAATAATTCATGTGCGTTTAATAAATGTTAGAAATTTTAAAATCGTAAATAAGAAAACAAAAGGTAACATATTTCAACTAGCAGAGAAAAATGTTTTTGCTATTTTCCCAGTTGTGTGTAATGTGTCTATAGGAACGTAAGTGTGTGTCCTCCTGCCTTTCAATTCTGTTTTTAATTTAAATAAGATTGAAATTTTGGGATGTGTGTCATGCCTAGGTAATTTAGATTTTAAATTTAGATTGTAGGACTTTGCTTCTGGCCACAATGTAGCAACAGGAACTGAATCTTCACTCCTACCTGATATACCATAACAACCAGATGAAATATATGAGACAATGATTTTTAATTTATTGACATCAGGCAATGACAAACAGTGATCTCTGAGAAATGAGAAGCAATAAAATGCTATTCAACCATAAATAGAGAGAAATCTTGTCATTTGCAGCAACATGAAAGAACCTGGAGGTCATTCATTATGTTATGTGAAATAAGCCAGGCACAGAGAGACAAATAATGCACATTCTCACTCATAAGTGGGAGCTAAGAAAGTTGATCTCATTGAAGTAGAGAGTAGAGTGATAATTACCAGAGGCTGAGAAAGGGAGGGGAATAAAAAAAGGTAGGTTAATGGGTACAAAAACATACAGCTAGATAGAAGGAATAAGTTCTAGTTTTTGATACCACAATAAGGTGGCTATAGTTAACAATAATATATTATATATTTCAAAATAGCTAAAAGAGAAGATTTGAAATTTTTCCAACACAAAGAAATCATAAATGTTTGAGGGAATGGATATTCTAAACACCCTGGTTTGGTCACTACACATTGTATTGTGTAATATCACTTGTATCCCATAAGTATGTACAGTTATTATATATCAATAAACAATTTTGTATTATATTTAAAAAAGAAAAGAAAAGAAAAACACACGAAGTGAACCCTACCTTTGCTTCAGCTTACTGCTTGTGGAGAGAATGCAAGCCACAGTGGGAACTGACATTTGTCTTTGAATTGAGGATATAGAGCAGGGAGCTCAGGGAGGCCCATGTAGCTAGAATTTTCGGGGTAGAATACCAAAGAGGAGAGAACAACATACAGAGAGAACTCAAGAGTTCATACAAGGCTGGGGATAGTTCTCCTTCCCGTGAGTCCGAGAAAAGACTCATAATTCATGGGGCATTAGGTAGAGTACTCTGAAGGATTTTGCCTTAGTAGTGAGGCAATATTAGCAATAGACTAAAAACTGCTATGATCTTACCTAAAAAAGTTTAAAAGCAAGGCCTGAAAGGATCATAGTATTTCCAAGTAACTTATCTCAGAAAAAAAGTTCGATGATATTTATTTATAGAATTAAAAAATAGGCCGGGCGTGGTGGCTCACGCTTGTAATCCCAGCACTTTGGGAGGCCGAAGCAGGTGGATCACCTGAGGTCGGGAGTTCAAGACCAGCCTGACCAACATGGAGAAACCCTGTCTCTACTAAAAATACAAAATTAGCCGGGGTGGTGGCACATGCCTGTAATCCCAGCTACTTGGGAGGCTGAGGCAGGAGAATCACTTGAACCCAGGAGGCGGAGGTTGCGGTGAGCCGAGATCTGCCATTGCACTCCAGCTTGGACAAAAAGAGCGAAACTCTGTCTCAAAATATATATATATATATATATATACTCAGTGCTCAACAAGGGAAAATTCACAGGTTAACATACAATCAAAATTGCCAGACATGCAAAGAAGCATGAAATTAAGATTGCTACTTAAAAGGAAAATCAGTTGGTCGTAATTGACACAGATGATAGAGTTAGTAGGCAAGCATATTAAAACAGTTATTAAAGCTGTATTTCACACGTTCAAGAAATAAGAGTAAAAGTTAAACATGTTAAATGCAGACGTTGAAGATATAATAAAAGTCCCAAATGAACCTTGAGAAAAGAAAACGACAATATTAAAATAAAAAACTACACTGGCCTAGACACCGCAGAAGAAAAAGTTTATGTACTTGAAGATACAGCCATAGACATTTTCCACAATGAAACAGTGATGCTCTCAGAGAAAGAAAAAAGACTAATACCAATAAATAGAAACTTAGCATGCTATGAGACTACTTCACATGGGCTAATATACATAAATTTTGAGACTCTGAAAAAGAGGGTCAAATGGGGATAGAAAAAATATTCGAATAAATTGTTAATTAAAAATCCCCAATTTTGATGCGTACTCTAAACCCACAGAGCCAAAAAGAATTCCAAGAACAACAAATGTGAAGAACACTATACTAAGTCATATCATAATCAAATTGCTTAAAACCACCAATAAAGAGAAAATCTTTAAAGTAGCGAGAAGAAAAAAAAAAAAACTTTACCTACAAAAGAACAAAGATGAGGATGAAAGTGGATATCTTGTCAAAAACAATGAAAGCCAGTGGAGATTGGGACACTATCTTTAAAGTACTGAAAGGAAAAAAATAAAATGTCAACCTAGTTTTCTATACCCTATGAAAATGTATTTCAAAAACAAAAATGAAACAAAGCCTCTTTCAGAAATACAAAACCTTAAAGGAATTCACCGACAACAGTTCTGCACCATAAAAAATGTTAAAAAAAAAAAAAAGTCCTCTAGTCAGATGGAAAATGATACCAGATAGAAATCTGTATCCTATATAAAGGAATGAAGAGTACTAGAAACTGCAATTACATGGGTAAGTATAAAATATGTTTTCTTTGTTATGTAAGTATCTTCATGGTAATTGACAGTTTAAAATTAAAAAAAAAAACAACATATGAAGACATTTATAGAAATAGATGTATAATGTTGGTTTTTGTGTTTCTGAGCGTTCTGAATTCCAGTGCGTAGAGCCAGCTGTTTCCCTCTTTATACCCAGGGCCCTCCTACCTCAGCGTGGTCACTGTGGTCACACATACCAAGGATTTTAGAAACATGTATAATTTAAAGAGTGAGCAATAGGTTATTAGAACGGGTGTTGCGAACCCCAAATTATATTTCTCCATTTTACATGGGGAGCTCTTTTTTTTTTTTTTTTAGATGGAGGCTTGCTCTGTAGCCCAGGCTGGAGTGCAGTGGCCGGATCTCGGCTCACTGCAAGCTGTGCCTCCCCGGTACACGCCATTCTCCTGCCTCAGCCTCCTGAGTAGCTGGGACTACAGGTGCCTGCCACCTCGCCCAACTAGTTTTTGTTTTTTTTTTTTTTTGTATTTTTTTAGTAGAGACGGGGTTTCACCGTGTTAGCCAGGATGGTCTTGATCTCCTGACCTCGTGATCCACCCGTCTCAGCCTCTCAAAGTGCTGGGATTACAGGCTTGAGCCACCGCACCCGGCCCTACATGGGGAACTCTTATAGGAATAACTTCACCTTTTGTTATTAAAGGGAATTAAGCTACATAATAAAAGATTTAAAGGGAGTTAAGGTTCTGAATATCAGTCAAGAAGGTTGTGAGCCATGCTGAAAGAGCAGAGAGAACATGTGAAGGTAAAATGATCTAAGTTCCCTCTCTTGTTGAAAAGGCTGGAACAGAACCTGAGAATAGTTTTAAAAGAAGGGAATGGTGGAAAGTCCGAGAAAGCTCTCTTTGTTGTTTGGTGCTGAAGAGACTACCAGGTAAAGGCGATAGTGGGAGACTATTTCCGAGACAAGAGTTTGACACAGATCTATGCAAGGTAGAGACAGGGACTGGTGTCGGTAGGAAGGAAAAGCCTGTGCAAAATCTGAAAGTGGATGATGCATTAGAGGGAAGGTAGCCAGTCCCATGCTAAGAATGAAGACTAGATAAGTGAATAGGAGGACAGTGTGTATCTCTAGGTGTCTAACTTGATGGGGTGGAGCAATGAGGAGTCACAGAAATAAGAAATGGACGATAAGGCATATGGGAGATGCTGAGGTTGGTGGGCCACAGGTTATTGACAGTATCAAAAAGCTAGACAGCAAAATTGAAATTCAGTGCATTGGACATAATAGAGTCCACATAGATAACTGCCTGTACCAGAGTGTGATGAAATCCATGTCTGAGGAAGGGTCTTTTAACATAGAGCTTTCCTAGCAGGGCTCAAGGGAAGACTAAGGTTCTATGGGTTGAGTGTCAAGGCCCACTGCTTCAGAGGAAGAAGAAAGGGTACTGAGTGGACAAAACTCTGGTCTTCTAGTCCTCATTGCAATCAGACTGCTCTGCCTTCTCATGTTCATTTATTGGATTTCTGTGGAAGGCTTCAAATTGAATGACGGGTCTCTCTTCTAAACGTTTGGCAACTGCGGTCCACCAGCTAGATATAAATATGATAGATAATTGAGACCTGGCTTCCAGGTCCTGAGGCCCAAGATTGCACCCAGCACTTTGTCTGCTTGCCATAGAAACTTTAGTTAATCTAGCAGATCTGCCAGCTTCCTAAACCAGCCACACAGGGTTAAAGGAGTGTCTGGGTGCTGGTGCCAGTAAGATTAGAGCCTTAGGGGTGACCTAAGATAGCAGATGTGAGATTGAAAACTCACAATATATAATTGTATGTGTGGGTGTTTTTTATATACACATATAACAAACCACAAATATACAAGCATGGACACAAGTATACACACACGCACGCATCCATCCATCCATCCATCCATGGATATAGACTGTGTTTAGGAAAACACAGGAAATTTTTCTCTGGTGGATTTTTCTGGATGGGTACTTTCTCGCTTTAAATTATTCCTTGGATTTATCAAGTTCTGTGTGAGTTTGGTTGCTAATGTGTTTGCCAGAGAGAGGATGACTGCAAAATGATCTCTATTAATGCAGCACAACCTAATTTCCAGTCTGAATGTAATGCTTTGTCTTTTTCGTTTGTTTTTCTTCAACACGTGTTCAATAAATGTTTGCTGGAAGAATAAGTGAATAAGTCAAAGTACCAGAGAATCACATTGGCTGGTTCAAAATGTGAAGCCTGACTTATGCCTGGATTTTCTGCCTCCATGGAAAAAACCTACAGTGCCACAACTGCTCATGTAGCTTCAGAATTCCCAAGGGAAAGTAGCACTGAGTGTGTCATCATGGATGTCTCATCTCCAGGCCTAAACACTGTCTTGGCTGTGGGGATGCTGTCAACATCATCATACATGATGCTTCCTGCTTTGCACCCCACATATTCCTGTTAGTTTAACAAGGAAGCATGTACCATCTCCACGGGTTTTCCATCTACGCTGCGCATGTCTGCACCTTGGGCCAATCTGCACATGTCTGCACCTATGCCAGACAGTATCTGGTGTCAACGTAGGCCCGCAGTCATAGACACCCACCCTCTAGAGTGCCAATGGCTCAGATTCCAAGGGAGGTAATCTGAGCAGGGGACATCATTTGGACTATTTTCCAGACAAGTCTACCCTCAGCCCTTTATCTGCAGTCCCAGGGCATTCGCACTCCAACTGCCCCTGTTGGAAGCTGTAGCATCCCTTCCACTGCTCCTCAGTGTTTCTGCTTGTTATCTTGTTGGTCATCAGTCACCGACCCCACTCACTCACAAAGCCCCAGCCTTCATGGAGGAGGTCCGCTATGGAGGGGAAAACATACCAGACTCTGGCAGGCATTGCAACAACTCCAGGCCTGGGACGCTGGCAAGGGTGTCATGGACTACTAGAGTAGTCAGGAGAGGTAACTCACCTAGAATAATGCTGGGTAGCCAGCCATGCTCTTCCTGACAGGACATAAGTTGACTCTAAGGCAGGGTGGTGTGTCTGGCATGCCACTGGTCCACTCTGTCAGTAGACCTGCCTACCCAGACCACACTGAAGCTTCCAGCTTGGAACAAAGACTCAGAGATTCCCTGAGCCTATTCACATAAGTTGTCCTGTACCACCATGCTCCCCACCCAGATTTCCCACCTTCTCTTCTAGGCACTGCTTCACTCTACACTGAACTCCGGATTTAGAGCTCTGAGTGTTGGCCGGCCTTGGACTCTCTGGAACCGTTTTGCATGTGGTCTTGCTCATGGACTCTGGCAACTGCTCTGCCTTAGATCCTTCCAAGGCCCCTCACTAGCTGAGGAGTGTCCTGTCTGGTCCTCTTCCCTGGCTCTGCTCTTGAACATTCTGACCAAATCCTTGCTTCTCAAAGCAAAGGGAGAATGGTTGACACTTCAGAATTTTAAACCATACGCGGAAGAATTGTGTTGCTCTGGACGTCCCTGCATAAATCTCGCTTTGTATGGGTGAGGAATTAAGTTATGTTTTCTGCTTAACCTAATGAGAAAATATCTACTAAAACCATAGTGAGATAATATTTGTTCACCCATAATTTTACTCCACATTTAAAATATTAATAATAAAAAATGGTTCTGAGCAGGTAGGTATTCACGTACACTGGTTTTATGAGAAAATGAATGTTGCAGCATTTTTGGAATAAAATGTCAGCAGCATTTATAAAAAATAAAATCATTCGTACCTCTCCCACTTAAATCCAATTTTCCACGTCAAAATGTCTTTCTTATGAGAACAAAAACACATTTGACCAAGAATTCACGTTTTAAAAATGTTGATTTAAGTCCTATTAATCATACAGAAAAATCTAGAAACAACTCACTTGTCCATTAGGAGGAAAAATTTTGAATTAATTATGACTCATACATTCTCACATTCTTTAGAATACTAGGGAGTAGGTACAAAAGTGAGGTAGATTTATATGTGCTGCTATGGAAAGATTCTGCATCAACTTTATTAAGTGGCAAAGGCAAATGTCAGGTGAATGTATACTTCATTACCCATGCATATTTTAAAAAATTGCTTCTACTCAGAAGCAGCTTCTGGGCTCCTCGAATCTCCATCTGGTTCAGCCGGCCTGCCTCCACTCAAGGTGAACCAGAGTCTCTTAAGGTGGAGGTGGACCCCAACATCCAGGCTGTGGGCACCCAGGAGAAACAGCAGATCAAGACGCTCAACTAGTTTGTCTCCTTCATTGACAAGGTGCGGTTCCTGGAGCAGCAGAACAAGATGCTGGAGACCAAGTGGAGCCTCCTGCCACAGCAGAAGGCAGCTTGGAACAACATCATGTTTAACAGCTACATCAATAACCTTTGGAAACATCTGGAAACTCTGGGCCATGAAAAAGCCGAAGCTAGAAGCCGATCTTGGATACATTCAGGGACTGGTGGGAAACTTCAGGAATAAATACAAGGATGAGATCAATAAGTATACAGTTATAACGAATTTGTCCTCTACAAGAAGGATGTGGATGAAGCTTACATGAACAAAGTAGAGCTGAAGTCTCAGCTGAAAGAACTGACCGACGAGATCAACTTCCTCAGACAGCTGTATGAAGAAAAGATCCTGAGGTGCAGTCCCAGTTTCTGGACACATCTGTGATTCCTACCTATGGGCAACAGCCGCTCCCCGGATGTGGATGGCATCACTGCCAAGTGTGCCCAGTGTGAGGAGATTGCCAGCCATAACCCAGCTGAGGCTGAGAACGTGTACCAGAACAAGTGTGAGGGGCTGCAGATGCCGCCTGGCAAGCACAGAGCTGACCTGTGTTGTACGAAGATGGATATCTCTGAAATGAACTGGAACGTCAGCCAGCTCTAGGCTGAGACTGAGGGCCTCAAAGGCAAGATGGCTTACCTGAGGCCGTCATGGCAGATGCCAAGCACTGTGGGGAGCTGGCTGTTAAGGACACCAATGCCCATTAGGGATGTCAGTGCAAAGCTAGTGGAGCTGGAGGCAGCCTCGCAGGGGGCCAACCAGGACATGGCCCAGCAGCTGCACGAGTACCGGGAGCTGATGAAATTCAAACTGGCCCTGGACATTGAGATTGCTACCTACAGGAAGCTGCTGGAGTGGAGGACGAGGAGAGCTGGATGGAGTCTGGGATGAGTAACATGAGTATCCATAGTAAGAACACCAGTGGCTACTCAGATGGGCTGAGCTTGGCCTATGGGAGCCTCACAAGCTCTACAGCCTGGGCTCTGGCAGGGGTTCTGACACCTTTAGCCTCAGGAGCTCCTCCAGGACCATGGTTGTGAAGATTTTTGAGACCCGTGATGGGAAGCTAGCATCAGGGTCCCCTGATGTTCTGCCCAATTGACTAGCCACAGAAGTCCCTCCTAGCCTACCCGCTCCTGTGGTTGCCTCAGAACCTCTGGGAAAGGCCACTGTGCAGGGGAGCATAGGGAGCAGGAGAACCATCTGATGCTCAGCCCTAGCCCTCAGCCCACCATTGTGGAGAGTTTACTGCCTGGGGCACCTGATATTGCTCATGCCTCCTAACTAAAAACCAATTCAATTGTGTTTTTCCAAAATAAAGCCTCAGCTAAGTCTACCAAAAAAACTCACAGTATAATTTTCTACTATATTAATCTATGAAAAAACCTAGATTCAGCTTTAAAATAATACACATCAAATTGTTAATTGTGGTTATCCCCAAAAAGGTGCCTGAATTTTGGAGGAACTTTTTAAAGGCAAGAATTTTGATTGATCTGTATTTTAAAATTTTTTTGCAATAAGTATACTTGCACAGTTACTATTATAATGAAAATATTTAAATAAGCCTAGGAGTTCCTCAAGACTTATTCAAATACTTACGTAAACAAGTATAAATATAATATAAGTATAAATAAATTTAAATATAATACTTTTATATTTAAATAACATTTATTATATGAACATATGTATAAAAATAAAAGTTGTGCATTTATCAGTTAAGTAACTGCTAGCTGATGCAACAGATAAAGCCTGACACTTGAATGGCTTAACACAACAAAAGTTTCCCTTTTGTGTGCATAAATTCTGATGTAGGTTGCCAGGGACTTCCTCTGTCAGGCCACCCAGGGATCCAGGCTGCTTCCCTGTTGAGGCTCCACCATCTGAACTCAGGGCCACCATGTTTGCTGCTCAATGGGAGAGGAAGCATGGAAATGGCACACTGGTTCTTGCTGTCACATAATAGGTACTCAATAAAAAGCAACTATCATAACTTGTTATGTTATGCCCAGACCGTTTATTCCCCGAAGAAGACCACCAGAGTCCAGAGTCAAAGCTAAGCAGCAAGGATCTTTATTACAGGTTCGAACCTGGAACTCTCCCTCGCTCGTGAGACGAGACGGGCAGGAGAGCTCCCCCACTGAGCTCCGAGCAGTGTTATATAGTCTAAGAAAAGTGGGCATAGAGTTATTATACAAATCAGATATATGATTGGCTAGTGTTTGAACAAGGCGATTTGGCTAACTATGATTGGTTCCTGCCATTTCTGATATTTCGGTTCAACCTTTGAGGCGGGAGAGCAGGTTTATGGCAGCAAGAGTTTATCTTACTTAAACACGTCTTGTGACCTTTACAAAATCTCTGGTACATGCAGAAAAACAGGTACTCACAGAACTTACGAAATCTCTGGTATGTGCAAAACAAAATCTCTGGTACGTGCAGAAAAACAGGTACTCACAGAACTTATGAAATCTCTGGTATGTGCAAAACAAAATCTCTGGTACGTGCAGAAAAACAGGTACTCACAGAACTTACGAAATCTCTGGTATGTGCAAAGATTAGAGAGCAGAACAAAGGGTGTAGCGGGGGGGCGGGTACACATCTATCTTTGTGTCCTTTCAGTTATTACAACACTCTTCATTTCTTGGGGGAGTTTCTGGGAAAACTAAATTCATCTTGAAATTCACCACGTTTCTTAAGGGCTTTCAAATACAGGATCACATCCAGTTTTCAAAGAATCCTAGAAATCTTTGCAGGGAGTTCTGCACTGATCTTTGGAATAACTTCCATAATTTTAGAAGACCAAGAATTTTTTCCTTCTATTTGATGATCAAAATTTTAACTTATGAGCCTCTGCTACCCTCCACAGGACCGAACACTTTGGAACACCTGTACAGGCACCACTAAGTGAACTACAAAACAGGATTTTCCCGTGGAGGCAGAAACACAGGCAAGAGCAAGTAGAATGATGATGAACCTTTATTTTCTTTTTCATCAGAGCTAGCATGTCTATCAGGGAATTATTGTTCACCTCCTAGGAGAAATCTAGGATTTTAGGAATTCAGCCTTTTGGAGACGTTTGCTTATCAACTAATTTATACGGGCTTTCTTTGCCTACTGCTTATAAGGGAGGCTTTGGTTTTTCCACCATCAAAGTATTACCATTCCTCTGTCAATGCGTTCAGTGGCCTGCTTCAAATCACACACTTTATTAAATTCCTATCGGAAATATCAGGATGATTAAAAGATCTCTTTCTCTAACTTTAGGATTATATCCCAAGTAACAGCATATTATGTGCAAATCAAACTCTACTCACCAATCCATTTGCAAGACAATTTGAGTATGTGTCGAAGAGGCCCAGGGGGAATGACCAGGCATCAAAACATCCTCCAAAGTGGGCTTTTAACATTAGAAAGGGCTGTTGCTATCAGTGGGGTTCCAGAATGAGGGATGGAATAGTTCAGGGACCATCTGCAGAGAGAAGGAATGCTCTGTGTCTGGGGAAGGGCAGGTGATTTGGGGTTGTTCCACCTGGAGCAGGGCACAGCCCTCAGAGGGGGAGGCAGTGATGATCTGGTAAGCAGTCCAGGTTCCAGGTTCGGACAGGAGGGCACATGGGTCAACACCAGAGGAAGGGTACTGTAATGCAGGGAAGTGCTGCGACAGGACAAAAATGTGAGCGCCTAGGCAGAATGAGCTCTCAAGGACCACAGGGCTCAGGCAGGAGGACCCTAGGTTCATAAAGCCCACAGACTGTTCCCAGATTGTGTTTCTCATTCCATCTTCCTTCTTTAGGCCTGCTTTTTAGTACCTTAGCCATAAGGTTCTTTTTGTTTCCTGAAAGACATTATGGATTAATGAGAACAGATATGAACCAAGAGGCAGAAGGCCTGCCTCAGGCTACGATGAGGGGGGCAGTGCGGGCCTAGATGAATTCAGGACAGAGGTCAAGTCCCAGTCCTGTCACTTACTAGTTATATGATCTGGGGAAATTATCAAGCACTGTGAGCCTCAGTTTCTTCATATGTAAGGTCTTGTAGAAGCCCTGTCTTGTAGAAGTGTTGGAATGTATGTAATGTGAGTAAAGCACCTGGCACAGTCACTTGCATGTATTGGATCTTTCATGAATGGCAGTTGTTTCCAATATGATTTTAACCCCAAACCCTCCATATGTACCATATTCTCTGGGAGTGTGTGTTGGGAAGGTGGGGGAGAGAGAGATAGCAAGGATATTTCAGAGAATATGCAGCACACTAGGACATAACACGCCAAATGGGTCAGAAATGCTACTTTATAAATAAAACTCAGTAAATGTTTCCTATTGATAGTGTCAGGCCTCTGAGCCCAAGTCAAGCCATCGCATCCCCTGTGACCTGCACATATACACCCAGATGGCCTGAAGTAACTGAAGAATCACAAAAGAAGTGCAAATGCCCTGCCCCGCCTTAACTGATGACATCCCACCACAAAAGAAGTGAAAATGGCAGGTCCTTGCCTTAAGCGATGACATTATCTTGTGAAATTCCTTTTCCTGGCTCATCCTGGCTCAGAAAGCTCCCCCACTGAGCACTCTGTGACCCCAACTCCTGCCCGCCAGAGAACAACCCCCCTTTGACTGTAATTTTCCTTTACCTACTCAAATCCTATAAAACGGCCCCACCCTTATCTCCCTTCGCTGACTCTCTTTTCGGACTCAGCCCGCCTGCACCCAGGTGATTAAAAAGCTTTATTGCTCACACAAAGCCTGTTTGGTGACAGATAGACACATTATTTGATTTGGATGTAGTTAAGTTTTCACCAGCTGGATGCAACTCAAGGATCCTAGAAGTTTTGAGTCAAGGAGTAACTCTTTCCAACCCTCCCAACTTCTCTTCCATGCAAATAGTTATTTTCATTCATTTCACTCCCACTCAAAATCTAGCCCTTGGCTTAGAACTGCCCAAATTACAGTCAAGATCATTTAATTAAATGCCTTTCTAATAGAGTGGGCCCTGGCTGTCCCACACCAGGGAAATGCATGCCAGTCTAGAGGCTTCTGGGCAGCACTTTAAGGGGGTATCACCCTATTTCTCAGGAAATCCTTGCAGATGATGTGTATGAACACTTAGTTCATGCACTCTGTTCGGCTACACTGGGACAAGCCCAGGCCGCATTCCATACCTTGCCCCGGGTGGAGATTCCTCTCTGCCTTGTCCGCTATCCAAAGGGAACTGCTAGGAGCAGTTTTCCATTCCACGTCCTTGTCTCACTTATAAAACACATTGAGTGCCTGGCCCCTGCCACCATCCAGCTTAACTTCAAATGAACTCCCACAGAAGGAGTTGCACATTTCCAAAGCTCCAGACTTCCTTGGCTCAAGCATTTATTCTTGACCTTTTAACCTGGAGTCCCACTTCCTCACTCCTTGTTTGTACTTGCTCTTTAGGTCTTAAAGGACATCTCGCCAACTTCCTCGCTCAACCCGAAATCCCCACTACTAACACAGTGCCTTACAAAGAGCAGATGCTCAATTAATGTTTGGGGAATAAATGAGCCAGTGAACTGGGGCTCGTATTTAATAAGATTTAATTTCTCATACATTCTTGAATAAGCCAAATAATTCAGGTATAAATCTTTAACACAAAACCACAGACTAAAAGGCGTACATAAATCCTACAATTAACCATCTTCTATGTTTTTCCTGTATTTATTGATCTCATTAATTTTATTGGTAGGCTCTTACACATTTCTGAGAAAATTCCTATTCCAACACCATGTTATCTTATTCCAGATCACAAAATAAGATGCAAGCTTCCCCCTCTTTGGTTTATATAATAGAAAAACTTTCATTCTTAAACCTGATAAACAGTAATACATGTGTGATCAATGTCATTCATGAATCTACATTGTGAAGCTAATAAGCCTTTTAAGAGAAACGTTTGAAAAATACCAAAAAGCAAAAACAAACAAACAAATGAAAAGATAAAAATCTACAATCAGCCCTTTACTACTTAAAACCTCGACTTCCCTTTTCAAACATAGAGTGAAGAATCTGCCTGAGACTTCACTCAGGGCAAGAGAAGCTGTGGACTTGGCCCAGGGATGTGCGCTGGCCATGACAGTGGTACCACCCATGGTGGCAATTAGAGCCTGAGCTTTCTCTTCCTCATCTCTTAAAAGCTTTCTCATACAGGAGTGGAAAGGAACTGGCATCATTCCCACGGACTCTGGAGAAAAACTCCAGGACTTTTATCTTGGTGGTTTCAGCATGAGCTCTTGGGCTCCACCGGCATTTATATCTTGGAGGATCACTGTTGGGTACCTGACAGCACTCCAGGTATTTTTCCTGCACCAAATCTCTGGTGGTGAGCTTCCCGGGCTCCCCATAGATGAAATCCTTCCATCCAGCATACACCCCAATAATATTCAGCACTTCCCAGATCTTCTCTTCAGAGGCACAGTTGGCCTCCATGAAGATCACACCAAAGATAAGAATCAGGAGGCTGGTCTTGGGCATTCCCTGGTCATCGCTCAGCCTCCCGTCGTAGGTGAGGTCTAGTGATTTGAGGAGCACAGAGGACTGGCTGATGGGGTCCACTTCCTTCATGTCAATGCCAAAGACAATCTCCATGCATTCATGGGCTTGCATAAAGATCAGAGGGAAGTGATCCTTGTGCTCTTTGATGACGCTCTTCAGCATTTCTGCTTCTGTGATGGGCTGTTTTGTTGTATACTTGACACTCAGGAATTTCACCAACTCATCCACCTTCTTCTCCAGCATGCTACCAAGCAAGGACTCGGGCTCTGGTAGGGCCTGGGAGGCACCTGGATCCTTCTTTTCCTGGCTTCTGGAACTCCCATCAGATTGATTCCAAGGAGTGGCTTTGATAGTAGTGCAGGAGAAGCAGACTTTCTGAGAACTCTGGGGAGTACCAGGTGTTCGAGAAGCAGACACCTTCTCCAAGGTGCCCTGGATCAGAGTAGAGGAAGAGGAGGAGGCTGTGTGGTTCACCTTCTCAGCTTCAGGAGCCCTGCACACCCACAAGGCCCTGTGCGTCTTTGGGGACCTGAAGCCCTTGCTCAAGCTTGCAGTGCTGACTCTTTTGGCTGTGAGGCATCATGACTTGTTTCGGGGGCAGCCTGCAGGAGTATGGGCAGGAGATGGCTGATGAAGTCAACTGGACAGGGGGAGAGGAAGAGTGTGAAAAACTTAACCTTGTCATTCTGATAAATACTGTCTTAACAGGTCCTCCTTTAGTACTCTAGGACCCCACAGGTCTCCCGTCCTGCACTTCATCAGGACTCCTGGCATTGACTGGATCTCCTCTTCTCTGTGAGCGGAGGACACATGCCTCATATCAAGGCCTTCACTTCAAGTTCCTGGATCTGGAGGAGTTCAGGGGGCCCCTTCAGGGCTGATAGGTAGGGTGGGGCCAGACTCTGAGGTCTTCACAGCTTTGGAGTGGATCTCCCACTGCTCCTAGGTCCTACCATGGCTAACACCAGGGCAGGAAGGGCTGGGCCCATCTGTTTTTGTCAAGTCCCCTCCATCCTCAGATTGACTCCTGGAAGGGCCTGAAAATTCCTCCCTCTGCTGAACTGAGTTCAGCTGATGGGAGTGAGGGCACAGCACATGTGGACACCATGCTCCAGGGCCTCCCAGGGGAGGAAGAGTGTAGGGCAGGTGCCTCAACTCTCTGAAGGTGGAAGGGGGTCCCCTCAATCCTCATTCAGGATCCTCACTTGGACTCTTGGTAGAACCTAGTTCTCCTTCCTGGGCTGACTAGACGTAGCTTCCTCTACTGATGTGAAGGCTGCCCCCTTAGACTAAGGCCTTCACTTCCCTGAGACCAACGAGACAAAAGTGAAGAAGTACCACATACAGCCGCCCCTGCCCAGGGACTCCTAGGGCTGATAGCAGGGGCTGGACTTAATATGTCCTTGGGTGGTCGACACACTCAGTTATCCTTCAGGGTCCTCACCTCCATGCCCAGCAGGACCTGGGACTCTTCCCCCTGGTGACCTGAATTTGGCCATCCCAGACAAAGACCTTCTCCTCTGTGAGACTCTCAGGTCAGTGGAAAATGAGGGGAGACTTACAGACAGACCTGCCTAGGGGCTACCAGGGCTGACAATAGGTGTGGGGGCAGGTTTTTTTTTTTTTTTTTTTTTTTTGAAACGGAGTCTCGCTCTGTCGCCCAGGCTGGAGTGCAGTGGCCAGATCTCAGCTCACTGAAAGCTCCATCTCCCGGGTTCACGCCATTCTCCTGCCTCAGCCTCCTGAGTAGCTGGGACTACAGGCGCCGCCACCTCGCCCAGCTAATTTTTTGTATTTTTTAGTAGAGACGGGGTTTCACCGTGTTAGCCAGCATGGTCTCGATCTCCTGACCTCGTGATTCGCCCGCCTCGGCCTCCCAAAGTGCTGGGATTACAGGCTTGAGCCACCACGCCCGGCCGTGGGGCAGGTTTTGATGGAAACTTCCTTTGTCTGGAGTCAGATTTGCCCTCAATTCTCCCAAAGGGACTCATATTTACTCATGGCAGGGCTTGCGTTGCTTTCCTTCTGCTGTCCTGAGGATAACTCTCTCAGGCCAGGCCTTCCACAGCCAGACAGGCCAGACAAGCAAGTGAGGGAAGTGGAAGGTTGGAGGGAGGTGCCTATGCCTAACAGCCTCACTCAGGGTATCCCAGGGCTGGCTGCAGGAGCGGGACATGGCTCGAGTCCCTCTACTTACAGTTGGAGGTCTCATCAGTCCATTCTCTGAGTTCTCACCTTGAATCCTGGCAGGGCTGGCGCTCCTTCCTCTGTTGACCTGAAGCTGCACCCTGTCTAAGGCCCTTAACTAAGACCACCCAGAAGGAAATGAGTTGGGGCCTCAGCCTAACAGGCCTGAATAAATTCTACCAGGGCTCATAGCAGGGTCGGGGCAGGTATCTGTGTGGCACCCTTTGGGTTCAGAGTTGGGGGTATTTTTACTCCCAACAAGACTTGCAACCCATTCTTTTTTGCTGACTAGAGGATGCTTCCCTTATGCTAAGGTGCATCTTCCAGATGGGCCAGACAAGGAAATGATGGGGATGAGTGAGGGGGCACCTCTGCCTCAGAGCTAAGCCTGAGGCCTTTCAGAGAAGGGGAGGTTTCTGTGGTGCCCTCTCTATCTTGGGTGGGAGGTCCTCTTGGCCCTACATAAGGGTCCTTGCCTTTGTGCCTAGCAGGGCCTGCGACTCCTCCCCACGATGAGAAGAGGCTTGGCCCTTCAGACCAAGGCTCTCATCCCCCTAAAACACCCAATCTGTGTATGACGCATGTAAAAGAGGACGCTCAGCCAGAGAGTATTTCCTGGGGTTCTCAGGCTGACAGCAAGGATTAGGGTGAATTTTTGTGGAGATACAACTGGGTTCTGAGGTGGAGTCCCCTCAGTCCTCCCCAAAGTCATCCTATTTACTCCCGACAGGATTTACATTGCCTCCCTTCTGCTGAACTGAGGATGCGGCACCCAAGTGAAGGTTCCTATTTCTCCAACAAGGAAGTGCGGAAGATAGGGAAAGGTGTGTCTGCTTGACCGGAACCTCCCAGGGCTGACAGCAGGAATGAGTTTCTACAGGCTCCGTTTTGTCTGATGGGAGATCCCGTCAGCCCTCCGTAAGAGTCCTCACCTTGATGTCTGGCACTGCCTAGGATGACTCCTTCTGCTGACCTGAGTCTACACCCCTCAATTAAAGCTTCACCTACCTCAGACTCCAAAGAGGGACGCCCAGATACACCACATCCGGGAACCCTGTCTGCAGCATCCCAGGGCTGACAGAAGGGGCAGGGAGCTGGGTTGCCCTCTCTCTGCGGTAAGACGTCTCCTCTGTCTTTCTTCAGGGCCCTCACCTTAATACCTGGAGAGCCTGGGACTCTTCCCTCTGCCAAGCCAACTTCAGTCCTCTCAGAAGACGCCTTCTTCCTCTGTGTGACTCTAAAGATGAAAGGCCAGACACACCACATCCCAGAACCCTACCTGGAGGCATTCACATCTGGGCGCAAGGTGAAGCTGGAGGAGACCCTTCCAGTGTGGTGAGCGGTTCCCTTACTTCTTCTTCCAGGCCTCACCTTGAAGCCTGAGAGGGTCTGGGACTCTTCTTCCGCTTGCCTAAGTTGAGCCCGTCCCCTCAGAGGAAGCTTCCCCTCCCTCAGACTTCCAAAGCGAAAGTTAAGATACACCACAATGAGGTACCATCTCACACCAGTTACAGTGGCGATCATTGAAAAGTCAGAAAACAACAGATGCTGGAAAGGATGTGGAGAAATAGGAACACTTTTACACTGTTGGCACTGTTGGTGGCAGTGTAAACTAGTTCAACCATTGTGGAAGACAATGTGGCGATTCCTCAAGGATCGAGAACTAGAAACACCATTTGACCCAGCCATCCCATTACTGGGGATATACCCAAAGGATTAGAAATCATGCTGCTGTAAAGACACATGCACACGTATGTTTATTGTGGCACTATTCACAATAGCAAAGACTTGGAACCAACCCAAATGCCCATCAGTGACAGACTGGATAAAGAAAATGTGGCACATAAGCTCCACGGAATACTATGCAGCCATAAAAAAGGATGAGTTCATGTCCTTTTCAGGCACATGGATGCAGCTGGAAACCATTATTCTGAGCAAACTATCACAAGGACAGAAAACTAAACACCACATGTTCTCACTCATAGGTGGGAATTGAACAATGAGATCACTTGGACACAGGGTGGGTAATATCACACCCCGGGGCCTGTTGTGGGGTGGGAGAGAGGGGGAGGGATAGCATTAGGAGAAATACCTAATGTAAATGACGAGTTAATGGGTGCAGCACACCAACATGGCACATGTATACCTATGGAACAAACCCGCACGTTGTGCACATGTACCCTAGAACTTAAAGTATAACTTAAAAAAGAAGAAGAAGAAGAAAGACATATACTGCATTGGATGGGCGAGGTGGCTCATGCCTGTAATCCTTGCACTTTGGGAGGCTGAGGTCAGGACTTCAAGACCAGCCTGGCCAACATGCTGAAATACTGTCTCTACTAAAAATACAAAAAATAGTCAGGCGTGGTGGCACATGCCTGTAGTCCCAGCTACTCAGGAGGCTAAGGCAGGAGAATCACTTGAACCCAGGAGGCAGAGGTTGCAGTGTGCTGAGATCGCACCAGTGCACACCAGGCTAGGTGACAGAGCCAGACTCCGTCTCAAAAAAAAAAAAAAGTTACACTACATCTGGGCACTCTGCCTGAGGTTTCTCTGGTCTGACAACAAGAGCAGGGCAACATAAGTCCCCTTCCACTTGGGGTGGAAAAACCCCTTAGACCTAGCTCAGTGGCATCACTTTGATTTTTGGCAATACCCGGGGCTTGTTTTTTTTTTTTTTGTACATCAGAGACCACACCCCTCATTGATGCCTTTACTTCACTAAGACCACCAAATTGGTGGGGCTTCAGCCTGACATGCCTGTACAAGGGGCCACCAGAGCTGGGCAGCATAGGATTCTGTGGTATTCTATTTGTGTTCTGGGTTAAGGGTTACTTACCATCAATCCTTTTCAAAGTATACATAGTTTCTCATTACAGGACCTGAACTCCCCGTCTTCACAAGGCCTTTTTCCCAGTCTACCTGAGACATCCCACAGAACTGCAGAGAAAGTGGGTATTGGCGCCTGCCTGTTCCTGACAGCCAGGGACCTCCAAAGGCTAACAACAAATTCGCATTTTGGTGGGGCCCCTTCTGAGGGTGGGAGGTTAACTCAGCCCCCAATAAGGTCCTCACCTTGAAGGGCCTGGAACTCCTACCTTTGCTAACCTGAGTCTTACCCCCTCAGACCAAGACCCTCACTTCCCTGAAACTGCTCCCCTCTCATGGTGGAAATCAGGTTGAGGGCCATCATGTCCCCAAGACTTTCCAAGGCTAACAGAAAACGCAGGACGGGCCTGTACCCTAGACTCTTCTCTGGTGTGGATTCTGCTTAGCCTTCCTCAGTATCATCACCTAGACTTCTGACACAGAGTTGGACTCCTCCCTCTGCAGACTGGAGTCCATTTACCTCAAACCAAGGACCTCATGTTCTGAGGTGGGTGTACCTCTTCCCCATCCCACAGCAAACTCCACTCTTCATTCTTGAGGGTCCTTGTTTTAGGTCCTGGCTCCTGGATTAAACGTTCCACGAGAGAACCCACACCCTTTCAGCTCCGAGCATTTATACACCTGTAACTCTTACAGAGGATGTTCTCAGCTCCCAGGCTAGAAGCTAGAAGGGAGAGCAGCAGCGCACATGGTATGAAGTGATCTGTTACAGAAGAAGCACACCTTTTTCTGGGGTCACTTCACCAGGCAGATTTAGACTTTCAAAGCCTTTTGTTCTAAAATATTTATTTTCTACTTGGAAGAGGCTGACGAGCCTGATTTTGGAAGGCCACACTCTTTCTTTTTAAGACTTCAAAAACGTACTTTAATCTGCTACACTTTATGACATTTTGTGGCCAATTCATTTTTTAAAAAGACTTTATTGTTTTAGAGCAGTTTTAGCTTCACAACAACCTTGAGATGAAGGTATATAGATGTCCCATATACCAAGGGTTCCCAACCCCCGGTGCGCAGACCAGTACCAGTCTGTGGCCTGTTAGCAACAGGGCAGCACAGCAGGAGATGAGCAGCAGGCAAGCATTATTGCCTGAGCTCTGCCTCCTGTCAGATCAGTGGTGGCATTAGATTTTCATAGGAGTGTGAACCCTGTTGTGGACTACACATGCGAGGGATCTAGGTTGCATGCTCTTTATGAGAATCTAACTAATTAATGCCTGACAATCTGAGGTGGAACAGTTTCATCCTGAAACCATCCTCTCCACTCCTGTTTGTGGAAAAATTGTCTTCCACGAAACTGGTCCTTGGTGCCGAAAAGTTTGGGGACCACTGCCATATACGCTTTGCCCCTACAAGTGCATAGTCTCTCCTATTATCAACATCCTGTACTACAGTGGGACATTTGATACAGGTGATGAACCTACACTGACACATCATATCATCCAAACCCACAGTATACATTACAGTTCAGTATTCGTGCTGGATATTGTACGGGTTTGAACAAAAGAATAATGACATGTATCCACCATTGTTGTATCATACAGCATAGTTTCACTGTATCCTGAAAATCCTCTGTATTTCACCTGTTTATCCCTCACTTCTCCCAACCTCTGGCAATCACTGATCTTTATACTGTTTCCATAGTTTTGCCTTTTCCAGAATGTCATAGAGTTAGAATCATACAATAGAAGCCTTTTCGATTTGGCTTCTGCTACTTAGTACTATGCACTTAAGTTCCTTCTATGTTGTTTTCATGGCTTGATAATTCATTTCCTTTTAGCACTGAATAATATTCTATTGCCTGAGTGAGCCACAGTTTTTGAATGACATCTTTGTTACTTCCAAATTTTGGCAACTATGAATAAAGCTGCAGTAAATATTTGTGTGCAGGTTTTTGTGTGGACATAAGTCTTCAACCCTTTTTGGTAAACATCAAGGAGTGCAGTTGCTGGATTGTAGGGTAAGGGTATGTTTAATTTTTCAAAAAACTGCCAAACTTTCCTCCAAATTCCTGTACCCTTTGCTTTTTCCCCAGCAATGAATGAAATTTCCTGTTGCTCCACATCCTTGCCAGCATTTACTGTTGTCAGTTTTCTGAATTTTTGCCATTTTAATAGGTGTGTAGTGCTCTATTTTTGTTGCTTTAATTTGAATTTCCCTGATGATGTATGATGTGGAACATCTTTTCATATGCTTATTTGCCATCTGTGTAGCTTCCTTGGTGAGCTATCAGTTCAGGTCTTTGACCATTTTAAAATCAGGTCTTTGTTTTTTTATGTTGAGTTTTAAAGAATTCTTTGTATATTTTGGGTAACAGTCCTTTTTCAGATATGTCGGTTGCAAATATTTTCTCCCAGTTTGTGGCTTATCTTTTCATCATCTTGAAAGGTCCTGCTCTTTTGAAGTTAACATTACATTATTCGATGCAATGATTTTTAGTTTTTTAACTCTCATATTTGGAATGAAATGTATTTTACATCTCTACAAAGTGTATGTGTAGAATACACACATACACACGCACACACACAGACACGAAAGAATACCTACCCAATGTATGATCTACTATGATAGTTGCTATTTTATTCATACTCCATTTTTATGCACTGTTAAAACAATAAATTTTTAAAAGAATAGTTCTCCTGCTGTAAAGTAGTTTCAGGTGGTTGTCAATATAGACTCAAGTCATACTGCTTCAGTCAATTCCATCTTTCCTTCTGTCCTGATACCAGCCTATGGCTAATGGCACTTGTGTTTGGAGGGACTGCCTCAGAATTATGCGGTGAAGCAGAGACCAAAGTTTAAAATCTTTCCTGCTACCTTGTCTTTGTTCTTTCCTGCTACTATAACAAAACATCTGAGACTGAGTGATTTTTAAATAATAAAGGTTTATTTCTCACAGTTCTGAAGCCTCAGAAGTCTAAAATCAAGGCACTGCGAGGTTTGTTGTCTAGTGAGGTCCTAGTCTCTGCTTCCAAATGGAGCCTTGTTGCTGCGTCTTCCCATAATGGAAAGCAGAAGGGCAAAAAGAGCAAAAAGGGATGAAAGCAGTGTAATCACATTGCAGAAGAGATGGAAGGGCAAAATGGGGCTGAACTCTCTCTCAAGTGCTTTTGTAAAGGCACAGTAAATTAAAAATAAAATCCTAAATCCCCCTCCCCAACAGACTGAATGGACTTCTCTTGGCCAAGGGGACCCCAGAGAAATCTTAGGAACTGAGTTCCTGGGCATGATGGAAACAGGAAGTTGGACATGTCTCATTATATCCCTTCTGTAGTTTATGCACAACCACTGACCAGCATTAATGTTAAAGTGGAGCTCATGCGACTGACAGCACCAACTCTTAGTGGCAATAAGATACCAAATTATAAATAAGACTTAATGGCTGTGCCAGGCAATGGTTAAGTCATGCACCCATTACACTTAAAGAATAATTTATGTTCTAGCTGCCACAAGATTTTTCTCTTTCTCTACCAGCTGAGCAAGCACTGGCTTCAAGACAAGCAATATTGAAACAATAACAGTTCATCCAGCTCACAGGCACTGACTAACTGACTCCCCTATTCCACCAGCCGTAACTAGAGCTCTGATTGGACAAGAGACTGATTTCAATAACATTCTATTCACAATGGAGTTGTTCAGGCTAGTTTGCAGTTGTATATATTTAAATGTGAAGTATTTACCCTAAGGTGAACATGAGTCATATGTAACATGTGTGTTTGTTCAATATACATGTATCAGAACCATCTTCATAAATATTCATAACTACTCCTATAACCTATTGAATATGTATGTTTAGCTAATCCATTCAGCATAAAACTTCTACCCTAACCTCTCCTCCTTCTAAGTGCCTGTCTCTGGTGTTTACCAGTGCCTATGCTTGCCAGTCTGTGGGATGGCCACCTTGCAGGTTCTAATCTTTTATAAGAAATAGAATCTCCTTTTCTAAATGTATAGATCTCGTGATTCTTTTTTTTAGTTGATAGCATTAATAGCATCCAGGAGGGTGGGATCCTCATGGCCTGTTCAACTCCTAAAGTTCCCACCTCTTAACACAATCATATTGGTGATTACAGTTCAACGTATGAATTTTGGAGGGACACATTCAGACCATAGCATATCTATTCTGCCATCTAGTATCTATTGAAGGTTACAGACTTTCCCCAAATTCACAGCCACCTCCCTTTACTCTCATTCCAAACACAAATACCGATTCAACACAATCCTTAGCCACTCCCAAGCATTTCTCATGTTGTTCAGATATTGGTGTTATTTGTGGTGAGCCTCTCAAGATATCAGATTCTAGTCTCTTGAACCTGTAAATGTTGCCTTATTTGAGAAAGGGGTATTTGCAAGTGTGATTAAGGGTCTTGTCATAAGATTATTTGAATTACATGGGTGAGACCTAAATATAATCACTGGCATTCTTGAGAGGGAGGCAGAGGGATATTTGACACACACAGAGGAGAAGACGAAGTGAAGATGGACCAGAGAGATTGGAAGATACTGTCCAGGAAGATTGGAGTGATGGGGTCTGATGCAGCCACCAGAAACTGGAATAGGCAAGGAATGAATTCTCCCTAGATTCTCCTTGCTGCTTATAGTAAAGTGTGACAGGAGAGAGATAAATTGAGGCAAGAACTATTAAGCAAATTTGAACCAGCCCTTGATTTGGGAAATTCTCAGCTTACCAGGTTTCAAAAATTGCTGAATTATATTTATTGTTAGGAAAGTATGCTCTGCAGAGAAGGCCAATGCTGAAGAAATTATGTATGCAACTCATGAGTACACTCAACCATTAGAAGCCAGGAAGAGAGTTGAGATTTTCCAGGTAATGTCTTGGGAGGACTATCTTTTAAAATGGAGTGAATCCCTGTGACATACATGGGAGGCCCACAAAGTTTTTAAGAAAGGTATATCTTTAGAAATACTTCCAGATAGGACTGAAAGGGACAAAGACTATATGAAATGAAGGAAGGCTATTGAACTTTTAAAATTTTATGGGTGGAAAACAGAGTTTTAGAACTACTCATCAGTACACATGTACTAACTTTCAAGAAAAAAAATGGATAACTCTGGAAGCAAAGACTTTGACCCAGTGATTAAACTCTTGAATCATGAGAGGATTATTCACAGGATTTTAAACATGATGGAATTTGTCCTGTTGGATTTTTAAAAGATTTGGAAATGTGGTCTCTTTTTTTCCTCCCATCTTCTTTAGAAATGTGAATGTTTATAAATGTTATACTATGCCAGTTCCACCATTGTATTTTGGGAACAGCTAACTTGTTTTTTTGTTACACAGGTTCAGAGATAGAGATGAAAATTATGCCCCAGAATGGATCATGCCTATACCATATTTAGATGATTCAGATTTGGGACTTTTGAGCTAAAGTTATCTAGATGAGATTTTAGACTTGAGTTGATGCTGTAACAGATTGAGACTTTTTCAGATGCTGGGATAGTGTGAATGTATATAGCATGTGGGATGGATGTGAATCTCTGGGTGCTAGATAATAGACTATGGTATTCTAGAAAATGGCTTCTGAAAGCTATAAGGTCCCAATTTTTGAAAATAAAAATGTTACCTCATTTGGAAAAAAGGTCTATGCAAATGTAATTAAATTAAGGATCTTCTGCTGAGGACATTAACTTGGATTATCCAGGTAGACCCAAAATACATCACAAGTGTCCTAATAAATGGGACGCAGAGAAATTTCTCACATACTCAGAGGAAGCATCATGAAGATGGTGGCAGAAATTAGAGTGATGAGGCCATAAGCCAAGAAATAGTGGCAGCCATCAAAAACTGGAAAGGCAAGAAACATATCCTCCCCTGGAGCACGAAGAAAGTGAGTCCTCCTGACATCATGATTTTAGCCCAGTGATACTGATTTCAGATTCTGATGAACAGAATTGTGAGAGAGTAAATTTCTGTTGCTTTGAGCCACCTACTATGTGGCAATTTGTTATGGCAGCCCTGAGAAACTAATACAATATAGTTAGCAAGTTTAATTCCTTTGTTTGTCATTCTCTCTTCTATAATTTCCCAGGGCTCTTTCCCAGGAAGATAGTAGCCCAAGCTTATCATCTCGGCAAATATAGATAAGGCACCAAATCTTTAAATAATTTAAGGACAATTGACATATTTACAATACTCTGCTTTCCATTGACAAATATGGTATATTGATCTTTCTATTTGGGACTTTTATTTTTTACCTGAATCTATCAGGAAACTTCTAGGTGCCTGCATAAAGATCTTAAACAATTTTGTCAAGTTTCTTAGATAATTTCTGGATTTTGCTGCTGTTGTAAGTGGGATATTTTCTATTACATGTTCTAATTAGTTATTGATTTTGTGGGGCAACACTCTTGATTTTGCTATAGTGAATTCTATATACAATCTTTTGGAAGTCTCTTAAGTATTTGAATTTCCCCCATGCCTAATTTATTGATTTTCTGGGTAGATTGTATTGTTACCAAATATGTTCTCTTTCCTTTCAATATTCATCACTCTTAACTTGTTTTGATATCAATACCTCTGGCCTTGTATTCTAGTGCAACTTTTCTTTCACTGTGATTAAAAACACATAAATTTATCATCTTAACAATTTTTAACATGTTAAGTATATGATCAATGTTGTACAAAAAATCTCTATAACTTTTTCATCTGGCATGACCAAAACTTTATGCCCATTGAACAACATCTTCACATTTCTCTCTCCTTACATCCCTTGGCAACAACCATTCTATTTTCTGTTTTTGTGACTTCTACTACTTTATATACATCATGTGAGTGGAATCATGCAGAAAAATGGCACAGATGGTGCAAAGTTCCTATATGCCCCACACCCAGTTTCTCCTATTAACAGATTACATTATTATGGTACATTTGTTACAACTAATAAATCAATATTGATACATCATTATTAACAAAAACTTCTAGTTTATTCATAATTCCTTACCTAATTTTTAACCAGTTTCCTTTTTATGCCCTCCAGTGTATTACACTGCTTTCAATTGTCACATCTCCTTAGCCTCTTCTTACCCGTGCCAGTTTCTCAGACTCTCCTTGCTTGGGATCTCCATTACTACCTCTGTGGGTGAAGCTAACATCATTTCTCACCTAGACTATAGTAAAGGCTTCCACACTGGTGTCTCTCCTTCCTCATTTACCCCTGTAAAATTCATTCCTCTCTCAGCAGTCAGTGATTCTTTTAAATATACAATGGCTGATTGAATTACTTAAGTTTTCATACATCAAAGTTAACTCTTTATGATGCACAGATGTATGGATTTTCACAAATGCATACAGTCATATATTTACCACTCAACTTCATAATAGAACAGTTCTGTAAGTCTAAAATTCCTCTGTGCAGCCCCTTTGTATTCAGCCACTTCCTTCACTTCCTAAACTACTGGCAACTACTAATTTGCTGTTTGTATCTATATCACTGTCTTTTCCTGGATGTCATATGAGTAGAATCATAAAATATTTAGTCTTTGGAATCTGGCTTCTTCACTTAACAAAATGCATTTAAGATCCATGCATATTATATGCATAAATAGCTAGTTCTTTTTATCGCTAAATGGTATTCCATTGTATGGATGTAACAAGGTTTATTTGTCCATTTACCTCTTGAAGCACATCTTCTTTGGCAATTATGAATAAAGTTCCTATAAATATTCATGTAAAGGTTGCTCTGTGAATGTAAATTTTCAATTCACTTGGGTAAAACCTAAGTATAAGATTGTTTCCATTTATGGTAATTCTGTCTTTATAAGAAACGGTCTTCTCAAGTGGCCGTATCAATTTTTATTCTCTGGAGCAATGAATAAGAGTTCCTGTTGCTCCACATACTGTCCAACATTTGGAAATTTCAGATTTTGTATTTTAGCTACTCTAATAAGTGTATAGCGGAATTGTACTGTGGCTTTTGTCTGCATTTTCCCCTAAGGACAAATGATATCGAACATTTTTTCAAATGAATTTTTGTAATCTGTATGCCCTCTTTGACGAAAAGTCTGTTCAAATCTTTTGCACATTTTTAAATTCGTATGTTTTTTTCATTTTGCTGTGTTTTTTAGGATTGAAGTTTGTTGTTGTTGTTTTTGTTTTTGTGTTGAGACACAGTGTCGCTCTGTGACCAGGCTGGAGTGCAGTGGCACAATCTTGGCTCACTGCAACCTCTGCCTCCTGGGTTCACAACATTCTCCTGCCTCAACCTCCCAAGTAGCTGAGGATTTAAGTTTTTTAAAACAATTATTTATTAAAAATTTTTTGATTAACAAATCATAATTGTATGCATTTATGGAATTATTTTGGTGTTTTAAGACTTCTTCATTCAGAAAATTAGTATTTTAATCAGATATGGTATGCACATACATTTTCTCCAAGTCTGTGACTTGTTTCCTTTAAATTATCTTAACAGTGTATTTTTTAAAAAACTGAATTTTAGAATAATTTCAAATTTACATGAAAAATGTGAAAATAATAACAAATATTCCCATATGCTTCACATCTGGTTTCTCCTATTAATGTCATACGTTAGTGTAGTACATTTGCCACTAATAACAAATCAATATGACCTAATTTTTTTTACTGCTCCAGAATCCCATTTGGATGCCATGATGCTGTTAGTCATCAGGTCTCCTTACGCACCTTTTGGCTATGTCAATTTCTCAAACTTTGCTTGTTTTGAAAGTTTTGAGGATTACTGGTCAGGTATTTCGTAGGATGACACTAAACTTGGATTTTTCTGATGTTTTTCCATAATGAGACTGGGGTTATGGAGTTTGAGGAGGAAGATGAGAGATGAAGTGCTATTCTTATCAAACCATATCAAGAGTACATTTGAGCAACATGATTTATCGCCATTGGTACTCATCTTGGTCACCTGACTGAGATGGTATTTCTCAGGTTTCTCCACTGTCTATATGTGCATGTGCATGTGTGTATTAATTCATGTATACACACATATCTATAAATATTAATATATGTAACTATCTGCATCTATATTAAACTGAACATTAGTTTATATTGGTGTTCCTACCTCTAATTCATTACGGCAAGGATTACTCTAGCCTTGCTTTGCTGTAACATTTACTCCAATAGTGAGAAACATGGCTCTCACCATTTGCCATCCATTTAACTCTTCAATTCCGGTATACAGGTAAAGTGGTTGTACAGAACTAGAAAACAGTGTTTATATGTACAGTTCATTTTAATTTTTATTTTTTATTGAAATTTTTTATTTTCGTAGGTTATTGGCAAACAGGTGGTGTTTGGTTACATGAGTAAGTTCTTTAGTGGTAATTTATGAAATTTTGGTGCACCCATGACCCGAGCAGTATAAGCTGCACCCAAATTAGGGTCTTTTATCCCTTACCCCCTTCCTACCCTTTTCCCCCAAGTCTCCAAAGTCCATCATGTCATTCTTATGCCTTTGTCTAGAAGGGTTTTTCCAAAGTTATCTTCCTGAATTTTTATAGTTTCAGGCCTTAGAGTTAAGCCCTTAATCCATCTTGAGTTGATTTTTGTATATGGTGAGAGATGATGATCCAGTTTCATTCTCCTATATGTGACTAGACAATTATCCCAGCACCATTTGTTGAAACGGGTGTCCTTTCTGCACTTTATGTTTTTGTTTGCATTGTCAAAGATCAGTTGGTTGCAAGTGTTTGGGTTTATTTCTGGGTTCTCTATTCTCTTCCACTGGTCTATGCACCTATTTTTATACCAGTACCACGCTGTTTTGGTGACTACAGCCTTAGAGTATAGTTTGAAATCATGTAATGTGATGCCTCCAGATTCGTTCTTTTTGCTTACTCTTGCTTTGACTGTGTGTGCTCTTTTTTGGTTCCATATGAATTTTAGGATTTTTTTTCTAATTCTGTGAAGAATGATGGGGGTATTTTGATGGGAATTGCATTGAATTTGTAGATTGCTTTTGGCAGTGTGGTTATTTTCACAATATTGATTCTACCCATCCATGAGCATGAAATATGTTTCCATTTGTTTGTGTCATCAATGATTTCTTTCAGCAGTGTTTTGTAGTTTTCCTTGTAGAAGTCTTTCATGTTGTTGCTTAGGTATATTCGTAAGTATTTTGTTTTATTTTATTTGTAGCTATTGTGAAAGGGGTTGAGTTCTGGATTTGATTCTCAGCTTGGTTGCTGTTGGTGTAGAGAAGAACTACTGATTTGTGTATATTAGTTTTGTATCTGGAAACATTGCTGAATTCTTTCATCAGTTCTAGGAGCTTTCTGGAAGAGTCTTTGGGGTTTTCTAGGTAAACAATCATATCATCATTAAACAATGACAGTTTGACTTCCTCTTTACTGATTTGATGCCTTTTATTTCTTTCTCTTGTCTGATTGCTCTGGCTAGGCTAGGACTTCCAGTACTATGCTGAAGAGGAGTGGTAAGATTAGGCATCCTTGTCTTCTTCCAGTTCTCAGAGGGAATGCTTTCAACTTTTCTTCATTCAGTATTATGTTAGCTATGGGTTTGTCATAAATGACTTTTACTACATTGAGATATGTCCCTTGTATGCCAATTTTGCTGATAATTTTAATCATAAAGGGATGTTGGATTTTGTGGAATGCTTTTTCTGCATCTATTGAGATGATCTTGTGATTTTTGTGTTTAATTCTGTTAATGTGGTGTATCACATTTATTGACTTGCATATGTTAAACTATCCCTGCATCCTTGGTATGAAACCCATTTGATCATGATGGATTATCCTTTCGATATGTTGCTGGATTCAGTTAGCTAGTATTTTGTCAAGGTTTTTAGCATCTATCTTCATCAGAGATATTGGTCTGTAGTTTTCTTTCTTGATTATATCCTTCCTTGGTTTTGGTATTAGGGTGGTACTGGCTTCATAGAATTATTTAGGGAAGGGTCTCTCTTTCTCTATCTTATGGAATAATGTCAGTAGTATTGGTATCAATTCTTCTTTGAATGTCTAGTATAATTCTGCTGCAAATCTGTCTGGTTCTGGACATTTTTGTTGGTAATTTTGTTATTAACATTTCAACCTCACTGCTTGCTATTGGTCTGCTCAGGGTATCCAATTCTTCCTAATTTAAACTAGGAGGATTGTATCTTTCCAGGAATTTATCCATTACCTCTGGGTTTTCTAGTTTTTGCACATAAAGGTGTTCATAGTAGCCTTGAATGATTTTTTGTATTGCTGTGGTGTCAGTTGTAATATCTCCTGTTTTGTTTCTAATAGAGCTTATTTGGATTTTCTCTTTTCTTTTCATGGTTAATCTTGCTAATATTCTATTATTTTATTTATCTTTTCAAAGAACCAGTTTTTGTTTCATTTATCTTTTGTATTTTTTGTTGTTGTTGTTTCAATTTCATTTAGGTCTGCTCTGATCTCGGCTATTTTCTTTCTTTTTTTATTATACTTTATGTTCTAGGGTACATGTGCACAACGTGCAGGTTTGTTACATATGTATACATATGCCATGTTGGTGTGCTGCACCCATTAACTCATCATTTACATTAGGTATATCTCCTAATGCTATCCCTCCTCCCTCCCCGCTCCCCACAATAGGACCCGGTGTGTGATGTTCCCCTTCCTGTGTCCAAGTGATCTCATTGTTCAATTCCCACCTAGGAGTGAGAACATGCAGTGTTTGGTTTTCTGTTCTTGTGATAGTTTGCTGAGAATGATGGTTTCCAGCGGCATCCATGTCCCTACAAAGGACACGAACTCATCCTTTTTTATGGCTGCATAATATTCCATGCTGTATATGTGCCACATTTTCTCAATCTGGTCTGTCACTGATGGACATTTGGGTTGGTTCCAAGTCTTTGCTATTGTGAATAGTGCCACAATAAACATATGTGTGCACATGTCTTTATAGCAGCATGACTTATAATCCTTTGGGTATATACCC
>NW_012107231.1:0-1256 GCF_000951045.1 Mandrillus leucophaeus
AAAGATCTGATAGGGAAAGTTCCCCCTTCACTTTTTTCTTTTCTTTCCAATTCCTGCACACTTGAAGTCTATATAAATATCGGCTGGTCACGGTGGCTCACACCTGTAATCCCAGCACTTTGGGAGGCCAAGGCAGGTGGATCCCTTGAGGTTGGGAGTTCAAGACAAGCCTGACCAACATGGTGAAACCCTGTCTCTGCTAAAAATACAAAAATTAGCTGGGTATGGTGGTGCATGCCTGTAATCCCAGCTACTTGGGAGGCTGAGGCAAGAGAATTGCTTGAACCTGGGAGGCGGAGGTTGCATTGAGCTGAGATTGTGCCACTGTACTCCAGCCTGGGTGAGGATGTGAGACTCTGTCTCAAAAAATAAATAAATAAAGTCTGTATAAATATCGTATATATCCTCAAAACAGGTAAAACTGTGATCTATAAATAATAACATAATAATAAAAATCTATATAAATATTCATATGATTTTTTATTTTTATTTATTTACCTCCCAAGTAGCTGGGATGACAGGCACACTCTACCACACCCAGCTAAATTTTTTGTATTTTAGTAGAAACGGGGTTTCATCATGTTGTTCAGGCTGATCTCAAACTCCTGACCTCAAGTGATTCTCCTGCCTCGGCCTCCCAAAGTTCTGGGATTATAGGTGTAAGCCCCTGGGCCCGGCTAATTTTTGTGTTTTTAGTAGAGATGGGGTTTCGCCATGTTGACCAGGCTGGTCTTGAACTCCCGACCTCAGGTGATCCGCCTGCCTCGGCCTCCCAAAGTTCTGGGATTACAGGCGTGAGTCACTGCACCCAGCCAAGGCCCATTTTGGAGAAGAGGAGAGTGGGGCTCCGGGATGGAGAGCATCTTTCACCCACATCTGCCTGATGGAGCACACACCTTAGGTTTGAGGTCCCTGGCTCTGTCCCCTGAAGCCTGGCAGTCTCACCACAGGCCCTGCCCCTCCGAGTCCCGCTCTAGCTGGGCTGCCAGTATTGTTCCGTTCTCACTGTCCAGTTTGGCTTGTTCCCTGAGTGTGGAATGCTCCACCACACCGTGGAACCGCACCCTGCGCGACACCTTTCGCCTGGGGCACTTCACTTTTTTCTCTCCTCCTTGCTCTCAAACGCCTCCTCTCTCTCTCCCTTCCAGCATACCTTTATTATTTATTTATTTATTTTATCTTAATTAATTTTATTTATTTATTTATTTATTTATTTATTTATTTTGAGACAGAGTTTTGCTCTTGTTGCCCAGGCT
>NW_012107231.1:3311-4492 GCF_000951045.1 Mandrillus leucophaeus
CTCAAGCCTGAGTCAGGGGCTGGGGGGAGAAGGAGGGAACCGTGAGCATCTTTTTCCACTTCTCCCCAAGTCCCCGCATCCGCTAGTGCCAGCCCCAAAGCCCCTCTCCCTAGTCTGCCTGCCCAAATTTCACCCAGCGGGGAGGCAATGTCTTATTATTTCTTAATTGTTTGAAACCTCTTGATCAGCCCCTGTCTCAGAAAAAGCAGCTTCAGGGTGCGATGGCTCACTCCTGTAATCCCAGCACTTTGGGAGGCCGAGGCGAGTGGATCACCTGAGGTCAGGAGTTCGAGACCAGCCTGACCTGTATGGTGAAACACCGTCTCTACTAAAACTACAAAAAGTAGCCCGGCATGGTGGCGTGCTCCTGTAGTCCAAGCTACTCCGGAGGCTGAGGCAGGAGAATCGCTTGAACCCGGGAGGCGGAGATTGCAGTGAGCCGAGATGGCGCCACTGAACTCCAGCCCGGGCAACCAGAGCGAAACTCCGTCTCAAAAAAAAAAAGAAAAGAAAAGAAAAAAGAAAAAGCAGCCTCATGACTGGCAGGGTTTTGGCCGTAAAATCATTCAAGTGGCTCAGCCCTCCCTAAGGAAGGCGGGACCGGGGTTGAAAAACCAGAGTTGGCCCCTCCTCGCCCCGCCCTCCCCGCCAATAAGAGCCAGAGATGAGACGGTGCCGGCGCCAGGGACTCCCGAGATCAGAGCGAGGGGAGGAGCGGCCATCGCAGCTCTCCTTGGCTGCCCGAGGCGCCCCAGGTCCAAAGGCCGGCGTGGCTTCTCTGGCCTTGACACTCTCCGTAGCCCAGCATGCAGGGAATGCAAAGAAACGCCTGGAACCGCAGAGCGCCGGCTATGCCTCCTGTCTGGGGCTGAGTCTCCCTCCCGGATCTCCCTCCTTCCGGGTCTTGCTCATCCCTAAGTTCCCCATCCAGGGCGTGATACAGTCAGGCTTCCCTGGTTCAAATCCTGGCTACGCCCTGCTTGGCAGCTGTGTGACCCTGGGCAAGTCACTCAACCTCTCTGGGCCTCACCTCTCACAGGGGATGACAGTAGTTAAAGTGGGTTAATCTCAGACCGCTGTGAGGATTAGATGAGGTAATACAGACAGCACTCAATAGGTTGAGAACAACTTCAAGGATGTTACAGGGATTATAACATCCTGGGCTTGTCAGTCTACTGGCT
>NW_012107232.1:0-774 GCF_000951045.1 Mandrillus leucophaeus
TTAAATCAATAATATATATGCAGGGATCATTTTACAAAGTAAAGTAGCTTAATCCTTAAATAAAATTGATCTTATAGAGCTTGAGCTGTAGAAATTATCTGTTGTTATTTTTTCTTCTTCATACCTCAAACATAGTATAAGGTGGTTTATACTTTAAATTTGAAACTTACATGCATGTCCTGGCTCTACAATTTTCTGTCAGTTAGCCTGTCTGACAACTCAGTTTCCTCACATGAAAAATGAGAATAATAACCTTGCTCTGTCACCCAGGCTACAGTATAGTGGGGCCATCTTGGCTCACTGCAACCTCTGTGATTCTCCTGCCTCAGCCTCCAGAGTAGCTGGGATTACAGGCACCTGCCACCATGTCCAGCTAATTTTTTTTTTTTTTTTTTTTTTTTGTATTTTTAGTAGAGACAGGGTTTCACCACATTAGCCAGACTGGTCTCAAAATCCTGACCTTAGCCCACCTCAACCCCCAAAGTGCTGAGATTACAGACATGAACCACCACGCCAGCCTTGTATTTTAACTTTTGCTAGGCTCATTCACAAATGTTTTAAGTAGTTCTGATAAGTGTGCATCTACAGTTGCTTAGGGACAGATACCCTGAGGTGTTGAGCTATGAAAAGACATATCCTAGTAAAGCATAGGGCAAATGAGCCTAGACTCTTGGATGGGTTGAAATTTGATATTATAATAAATTTTAAAATCTTCTTTAAGAGTTAAAAATTACTTAGGACTGAGTATATCCTATTTTCCTCCTCCACATAATT
>NW_012107232.1:2550-3746 GCF_000951045.1 Mandrillus leucophaeus
GAGAATCTTTCCCAAATCTAAGCCAAGGAAATGATTTACAATAAAATCAATGTACACTTTTGAATATAACAGGATTCTTGGCTAATCCTACATATATAACTTCTTGTGATTGCTTTTAAAATAAAAATTAAAACATACTCAATATTTTACAAAATGAAACTATTCATCTAGTATTTTTTTTTCAACTTTTATTTTTGACTCAGGGGGTAGATGTGCAGGTTCATTACATGAGTAAATTGTGGGCCACTGAGGTTTGGTGTATGAATGATTCCATCGTCCAGGTAATGAGCATAATAACCAAAAGGTAGTTGTTCAAACTTTGATCCCTGCCATGCTCCCCAACCCAGTAGTCCCCAATGTCTATTGCTACCATCTTTATGTCTGTGTGTACTCAGTATTTAGCTCACACTTATAAATGAGAGTATGTGGTATTTGGTTTTCTGTTTCTGCATTATTTTTCTTAGGAGATGGCCTCCAGCTGCATCCATGCTGCTCCAGAGAACATGATTTCATTGTTTTTATGGCTGTGTAGTATTTTATCATGTATATGTATATGTACCACATTATCTTTATCCAGTCCACTCTTGACATGTGTCTAGGTTGATTCCATGTCATTGCTATTATGAATAGTATTCTGATGAACATACAAGTGCATTTCTTTTTTTTTTCTTTCTTTCTTTCCTTTTTTTTTTTTTTTTTGAGACAGAGTCTCACTCTGTCACCCAGGCTGGAGTGCAGTGGCGCGATCTCGGCTCACTGCAAGCTCCACCTCTCAAGTTCACGCCATTCTCCTGCCTCAGCCTCCAAAGTGGCTGGGACTACAGGCGCCCGCCACCACGCCCAGCTAATTTTTTGTATTTTGTTTGATAGAGACGGGGTTTCACCGTGTTGGCCAGGATGGTCTTGATCTCCTGACCTCCTGATCCACCTGCCTAGGCCTCCCAAAGTGCTGGTATTACTGGTGTGAGCCACCGCGCCCGTCCACAAGTGCATGTCTGCTCTCCTGTTACTGATTGTATACCCAAAGGAAAACAAATCATTCTACTAAAAAGACATATACTTGTTTTTTTCTGGAGAAAACAGAACACTTATACACTGTTAGTGGGAGTGTAAATTAGTTCAGGCACTGTGGAAATCAGTTTGGAGATTTCTCAAAGAACTTAAAACAGAATCACCTTTCAATCCTGCTGTCCTGT
>NW_012107233.1:0-1595 GCF_000951045.1 Mandrillus leucophaeus
CTGAGATCACATGCCTGCACTCCAGCCTTGGCAACAGAGCAAGACCCCATCTCTTAAAAAACAAAAGAATTCCTTGCCAGGTGTGGTGGTTCCCCGCCTCTACTAAAAAATACAAAAAATTAGCCAGGCATGGTGACACGCGCCTGTAGTCCCAGCTACTCGAGAGGCTAAGGCAGGAGAATCGCTTGAACCTGGGAGGTGGAGGTTGCAGTGAGTTGAGATCACGCCACTGCACTCCAGCCTGGTCGACTGAGCAAGACACTGTCTCGGAAAAAAAAAAAAAAAAAGTCCTGCGACATAAATGAATCTTTTAGAATTAAATTTTACATATAAGCTAATACTAAGCAGGCCAATTTTGAGAATTAAAACCCTAATCATTTCTAGAATGTATCCTTTAGGATGGAATTCTCAATTTTTGTTTCATCTTGACAGATACACTTTTAATACATGCTCATCACAAACAATAGTTCCTAAAAGCATCTGAATAAATAAGAAGAACTTTGGCTTTATACTCTTCCAAATGTGTTAGCTGTAACTACACTGTGTCCAGACATCTCCCAGTTAAAAGGATCTGAAATACTTCTTAAATTTAATAGAACAAATTCTGCAACTGCAGTAATGGCTATCACTGAGGTTCAAGAAATTAACTCTTTATTTCAACAAATAATACTTGGTTAAGTTACTACAGCCAACAAAATGAAGGCTCTGGCCTAACAAAGCTTACCATATAATAAAAATAAGGAAAGCAGGGGAGGATTGTAGGAGGTCATTCACCCAGATTTGAGGATCTGAGAAGGCACTTCTAGTGAAGCAATATTGGGTGAGGTCTGAAAGATCAGTAGGAGTAAATGCCAGAGGGAGAGTAGCGACATTTGATATCAGAGAGGCAATAAGAGCAGGTGACAAAGTATCTCATGAAAAAGATTAAGGAATTGGTATTAAGAATTTTTATTGCCAGGCCTGGTGACTCACTCCTGTAATCCCAGCACTTTGGGAGGCCGAGGTGGGTGGATCATCTGAGGTCAGGAGTTCTAGACCAGTCTGACCAATATGGCGAGACCCCACCTCTACTAAAAATACAAAAATTAGCCAGGTGTGATGGCATGCTCCTGTAGTCCCAGTTACTCAGGAGGCTGAGGCAGGAGAATGGCGTGAACCTGTGTGGCAAAGATTGTGGTGAGCTGAGATCATGCCTGGGCAACAGAGTGAGACTCCATCTCAAAAAAAAAAAAAAAAAAAAGAATTTGTATTAAGGAATCTGTATTAAACAATTTAGTATTCCTCTTTTATAAATGAAGAAATTGAGGTTAAGAATCTGCCCAAATTCAGGCCGGGTACAGTGGCTCATGCCTGTAATCCCAGTACTTTGGGAGGCCAAGGTGAGCAGATCACTTGAGGTCAGGAGTTCAAGACCAGCCTGGCCAACATGGTGAAACTCCATCTCTACTAAAAATACAAAAATTAGCTGGACACCGTGGCTCACACCCGTAATGCCAGCACTTTGGGAGCCTGAGGCAGGCGGATCACCTGAGGTCGGGAGTTCGAGACCAGCCTGACCAACATGGAGAAACCCTGTCTCTACTAAAGATACAAAA
>NW_012107234.1:0-298 GCF_000951045.1 Mandrillus leucophaeus
CTTAGTGTTCTGTTAATTCATCTTAGAGAGATACATCTGTATTTCGTGGATCTCTTGGCTATCCTTATTTCTGTGGAATCTGAGAACAGATATTTCGGATCCCTTTGAAGACTATAGAGCCATAGGAAATATCCTCCGATTACAAAGAGAAACAAGATTTCAGAGAAACTTCTTTTTGTTCTGTGAAATCATCTCACAGAGTTACAGCTTTCCCCTCCAGAAGCCCTTCGCTAAGACAGTTCTTGTGGAATGACAAAGTGATATTTGGATGCCCGTAGGGGGTATGGTGAAAAACAAA
>NW_012107234.1:433-1101 GCF_000951045.1 Mandrillus leucophaeus
CTGAGAAACTTCTTTGTGTTCTGTGAAATCATCTCACAGAGTTACAGCTTTCCCAACAAGAAGCCTTTCGCTAAGACAGTTCTTGTGGAATTGGCTAAGTGATATTTGGAAGCCCGGTGGGGGCTACGGTGAAAGACGAAATATCCTCAGATGAAATCTGGAAAGAAGCTTTCTGAGAAACTTCTTAGTGTTCTGTTAATTCATCCCACAGAGTTACATCTGTTTTTCGCGGGTCTCTTTGGTAGCCTTATTTCTGTGGAATCTGAGAACACATCTTTCGGATCCCTCTGAAGACTATAGGGCCATATAGGGACAAAGGAAATATCCCCCGATAACAAAGAGAAAGAAGCTTTCTGAGAAACTTCTTTGTGTTCTGTGAAATCATCCCACAGAGTTACAGCTTTCCAATCAAGAATCCTTTCGCTAAGACAGTTTTTGTGGAATTGACAAAGTGATATTTGGAAGCCCATAGAGGGCTGTGGTGAAAAAGGAAATATCCTCAGATGAAACTTGGAAAGAAGCTTTCTGATAAACTGCTTAGTGTTCTGTTAATTCATCTCACAGAGTTACATCTATATTTCCTGGATCCCTTTGCTAGCCTTTTTTCTGTGGAATCTGACAACAGATATTTCGGATCCCTTTGAAGACTGTAGGGCCAAAGGAAATAT
>NW_012107235.1:0-1038 GCF_000951045.1 Mandrillus leucophaeus
TGAGTATTTAGAAGTAAATATTTGCATTGCTAAGGTGACATCGAAAGTGCACTTTCGGAAAACGAGGTGGTAATGAACTTCTAACGGGAGACACGGGTGGCGGCGGTTGCCGCCACCAGGGCCTCTTCCTGCGGGCGGTGCTGCCGAGGCCGGCCTGCGCGGGGCAGTCATGGTCCCTTTAGCCATGCCAAGCGGCCAATATTTTTGGCTTTTGAATTCTACCACAGGTAACTTCCCATATGAAATTAATACATTTTAACTAAGGTTATAATTTAACCATGGACACACAGGTGTCTCAAAGAGATGGTAAGCAGTTTTTTTTTTTTTCTACAAGATTTAGAATCTCCCCTAGGGTAGTTTAGAGAAAGGAAAATTCAAGACAGGAAATCAGAAGCTATCCATGGGGGCGGGGGAGGCGGGGAACCTCGATAAATGGCAAAGTTACATAAATAAAAAACCAGAGGGGAATCATTCCGGAAGCCAGGAATAGAACGCAGACCCCCACTGTCAAGAGGCAAAGCCTTAGCTACTGAGTTTTACAGCACTGAGCAGTTTCTATTCTTCCCAGAAGGAGCCTAAAGAAGCCAATTTCAAGCTTGCAAAGGCTTTTAACTGCTCAAGAAAATGTTTAGGGCTAACCTACAAATCTCCAAATTCCTGTCTTCTAGATGGCAGAAACCAAAAGAAATTATCTCCACATGGTCACAAAGTTAAGCTCTTAAGGACACAAAACAAGACAGAGAAATTTCACACAGTATTGGCTTCAGGGACCTGTAGTAACGTTTGTAACTGACCAGCCTGCCAAGCTGGCTTGAAAAGCAGGCTTATAGGGGTCCTAAAGCCACGTTCTATCCTGTGGATACCCATCTCTCCACTACAGAACACAGAAAGACAAATTCTTAGCACAAAATTACACCAGATTTGCTACAGCCTAAGACTAGTCTCACAAATCCTTTTTTCTATTCATCAAACCCTTGCAGAGGAGACAAACAGTTTACTATTTACAGAGAGAGAGAGAGAGAGAGAGAGAGAGAGAGA
>NW_012107235.1:5608-6116 GCF_000951045.1 Mandrillus leucophaeus
TAGCCAGGATGGTCTCGATCTCCTGACCTCGTGATCCGCCCGTCTGGGCCTCCCAAAGTGCTGGGATTACAGGCTTGAGCCACCGCGCCCGGCCTTGAATTTTGTCTTATTGGATCCCTGTCCCCATCTCTGTTACTTCCAGACTTTCAATTTCCAATTCTACACTTACACGTTCCGATTTTATGCTGTTTGTACTGAGAAATTCCACACTTTGTATTTTGTACACGTTCATTCCTTAATAAAGACAAATCCAGACAAACCTGCAGATGGCAGACACAGTGGCCCCAGAATACGCCGCCGCAGCCCAGAGCGTTGCGTGCTGGGAGTTGTAGTCCCACGCTCCACACGCGCCTCCGCGCCTCTCCAGTTTGAAAGCGAGAGGTAGAGCGGGTAGGCGGGGTGCTGAAGGAGAAGCGCTCTCGAAGCCCCGCCCCTGACCTTTTCCGCTCGCGAGGTTCGCACAGGAGTGGCGCGCCAGGCCGCGGAAGGGGCGTGGCCTCGGTCCGGG
>NW_012107236.1:0-352 GCF_000951045.1 Mandrillus leucophaeus
GCTCCAGCAATCCCACCCTGGATGCACACCGAGGGTCCGCACATGCTCCAGCAATCCCACTCAGTGAGCACATCGAGGGTCTGCACGTGCTCCAGCAATCCCACCCTGGATGCACACCGAGGGTACGCACGCGCTCCAGCAATCCCACCCAGTGAGCACACCGAGGGTCCGCACGCGCTCCAGCAATCCCACTCAGTGAGCACATCGAGGGTCCGCACGTGCTCCAGCAATCCCACCCTGGATGTACACCGAGGGTCCGCATGCGCTCCAGCAATCCCACCCAGTGAGCACACCGAGGGTCCGCACGCGCTCCAGCAATCCCACCCAGTGAGCACATCGAGGGTCCGCACGC
>NW_012107236.1:599-1284 GCF_000951045.1 Mandrillus leucophaeus
GCGCTCCAGCAGTCCCACCCAGTGAGCACATCGAGGGTTTGCACGCGCTCCAGCAATCCCACCCTGGATGCACACCCAAAAGAGGGGAAGACAGGGATCCAAACAGACACTTGTACGCAAACGTTCACAGAAGCATTATTCACAAGAGCCAAAAGGTGGGGAAACCTAAGTGTCCATCAACTGACAGAGAAACAAAAAGGGGTCTAGCCATACAAAGCAATATTATTCAGCCATAAAAACAAATGAAGGCCTGACACATGCTACAATACAGATGAACCAGGCACAAAGGGTCACACATTGCAGATTCCATGTGTACGAAATTCTCAGAATAAGCAAACGTAGAGGCAGAAAACAGTCTGGCAGGTGCCAGGGGTTGGGAAAACAGTCATGTGTCATGACTATGTGAATGGACACCAGCATATTTTTTTGGTGATAAAAATGTCTCAAAAGTAGACAGAAATAGTAGCTGTGCAACACTGTGAATGTACTAAATGCTCTGAATTATTCACTTTAAAGTTAATGGTTTTTTTGGTTTTTTTTTTGAGACGGAGTCTCGCTCTGTCGCCCAGGCTGGAGTGCAGTGGCCGAATCTCAGCTCACTGCAAGCTCCGCCTCCCGGGTTTACGCCATTCTCCTGCCTCAGCCTCCCGAGTAGCTGGGACTACAGGCGCCCGCCACCTCGCCC
>NW_012107237.1:0-826 GCF_000951045.1 Mandrillus leucophaeus
TCAATATTAGACAGATCAACAAGACAGAAGGTTAACAAGGATATCCAGGACTTGAACTCAGCTCTGCACCAAGTGGACCTAATAGACATCTACAGAATTCCCAACCCAAAATCAACAGAACATACATTCTTCTCAGCACCACATCACACTTACTTTAAAATTGGCCACATAATTGGAAGTAAAGCACTCCTCAGCAAATGTAAAAGAACAGAAATCGCAACAAACTGTCTCTCAGGCCACAGTGCAATCAAATTAGAACTCGGGATTAAGAAACTCACTCAAACCCACACAACTACACGGAAACTGAACAACCTGCTCCTGAATGACTACTGGGTAAATAACGAAATGAAGGCAGAAATAAAAATGTTGTTTGAAACCAATGAGAATAAAGACACAATGTACCAGAATCTCTGGGACACATTTAAAGCAGTGTGTAGACGGAAATTTATAGCACTAAATGCCCATAAGAGAGTGTAGGAAAAATCTACACACAGTTAAAAGAACTAGAGAAGCAAGAGCAAACAAATTCAAAAGCTAGCAGAAGGCAAGAAATAACTAAGATCAGAGCAGAACTGAAGGAAATAAGAGACACAAAAAACCCTTCAAAAAAATCAATGAATCCAGGAGCTGGTTTTTTTTTTTGAAAAGATCAACAAAATCAGTAGACTGCTAGCAAGACTAATAAAGAAGAAAAGAGAGAAGAATCTAATAGGTGCAATAAAAAATGATAAAGGAGATATCACCACCAATCCCACAGAAATAAAAACTACCATCAGAGAATACTATAAACACCTCTATGCAAATAAACTAGAAAATCTAGAAGAAA
>NW_012107237.1:3174-3484 GCF_000951045.1 Mandrillus leucophaeus
AACCACAATGAGATACCATCTCACACCAGTTAGAATGGCAATCATTAAAAAGTCAGGAAACAACAGGTGCTGGAGAAGATGTGGAGAAATAGGAATGCTTTTACACTGTTGGGGGGAGTGTAAACTAGTTCAACCATTGTGGAAGACAGTGTGGCGATTCCTTGAGGATCTAGAAGTAGAAATACCATTTGACCCAGCAATCCCATTACTGGGTATATACACAAAGGATTATAAATCATGCTACTATAAAGACGCATGCACCATATGTTTATTGCAGCATTATTCACAATAGCAAAGACTTGGAACCAAC
>NW_012107238.1:0-474 GCF_000951045.1 Mandrillus leucophaeus
GTTTTCTAAATATACAATCATGTCATCTGCAAACAGGGACAATTTGACTTCTTTTTCTAAGTGAATACCCTTTATTTCTTTCTTTTGCCTCATTGCCCTTGCAAGAGCTTCCAACACTGTCTTGAATAGGAGTGGTGAGAGAGGGCATCCCTGTCTTGTGCCAGTTTTCAAAGAGAATGCTTCCAGTTTTTTCCCATTCAGTATGATATTGGCTGTGCGTTTGTCATAAATAGCTCTTATTATTTTGAGATACGTTCCCATCAATACCGAATTTATCAAGTGTTTTTAGCAAGAAGGGCTGTTGAATTTTGTCAAAGGCCTTTTCTGCATCTATTGAGATAATCATGTGGTTTTTGTCTTTGGTTATGTTTATATGCTCGATTACGTTTATTGATTTGCGAATGTTGAACCAGCCTTGCATCCCAGGGATGAAGCCCACTTGATCATGGTGGATAAGCTTTTTGATGTGCTGCT
>NW_012107238.1:524-1368 GCF_000951045.1 Mandrillus leucophaeus
CCAGGGATGAAGCCCACTTGATCATGGTGGATAAGCTTTTTGATGTGCTGCTGGATTCGGTTTGCCAGTATTTTATTGAAGATTTTTGCATCGATATTCATTAGGGATATTGGTCGGAAATTCTCTTTTTTGTTGTATCAGTGTCAGGCTCTGGTATCAGGATGATGTTGGCCTCGTAAAATGAGTTTGGGAGGATTCCCTCTTTTTCTATTGATTGCAATAGTTTCAGAAGGAATGGTATCAACTCCCCCTTGTACCTCTGGTAGAATTCGGCTGTGAATCCTTCTGGTCCTGGACTTTATTGGTTGGTAGGCTATTAATTACTGCCTCAATTTCAGAGTCTGCTATTTGTCTATTCAGGGATTCAACTTCTTCCTGGTTTAGTCTTGGGAGAGTGTAAGTGTCCAGGAAATTACCCATTTTTTCTAGGTTTTCCAGTTTATTTTCATAGAGTTGTTTATAGTATTCTCTGATGGTAGTTTGTATTTCTGTGGGGTCGGTGGTGATATCCCCTTGATCATTTTTTATTGCATATATTTGATTCTTCTCTCTTTTCTTCTTTGTTAGTCTTGCTACTGGTCTATCAATTTTGTTGATCTTCTCAAAAAACCAGCTCCTAGATTCATTTATTTTTTGGAGGGTTTTTAATGTCTCTATCTCCTTCAGTTCTCCTCTGATCTTAGTTATTTCTTGCCTTCTGCTAACTTTTAAATGTGTTTGCTCTTGGTTCTCTAGTTCTGTTAATTGTGATGTTGGGGTGCCAGTTTTAGATCTTTCCTGCTTTCTCTTGTGGGCATTTAGTGCTACAAATTTCCCTCTACACACTGCTTTAAATGTGTCCCAG
>NW_012107239.1:0-530 GCF_000951045.1 Mandrillus leucophaeus
CCTTCAAAAAATCAATGAATCCAGGAGCTGGTTTTTTTAAAAAGATGAACAAAATTGATAGGCTGCTAGTAATACTAATAAAGAAGAAAAGAGAGAAGAATCAAATAGACACAATAAAAAATGATAAAGGGGATATCACCACCAATTCCACAGAAATGCAAACTACCTTTAGAGAATACTATAAACATCTCTATGCAAATTAGCTAGAAAATCTAGAAGAAATGGATAAATTCCTGGACACTTACACCCTCCCAAGCCTAAACCAGGAAGAATTTGAATCGCTGAATAGACCAATAACACACTCTGAAACTGAGGCAATAATTAATAGCCTACCAACCAAAAAAAGTCCAGGACCAGACGGATTCACAGCCAAATTCTACCAGAGATACAAAGAAGAGCTGGTACCATTCCTTCTGAAACTATTCCAATCAATAGAAAAAGACAGAATCCTCTGTAACTCATTTTATGAAGCCAGCATCACCCTGATATCAAAGCCTGGCAGAGACACAACAAAAAAAGAGAATTTTAGA
>NW_012107239.1:3755-4488 GCF_000951045.1 Mandrillus leucophaeus
AAGACTTGGAGTCAACCCAAATGTCCATCAGTGACAGACTGGATTAAGAAAATGTGGCACATATACACCATGGAACACTATGCAGCCATAAAAAAAGGATGAGTTCGTGTCCTTTGTAGGGACACGGATGAAGCTGGAAACCATCATTCTGAGGAAACCACCACAAGGACAGAAAACCAAACACCGCATGTTCTCACTCATAGGTGGGAAATGAACAATGAGAACACTTGGACCCAGGGTGGGGAACATCACACACTGGGCCTGTTGTGTGGTGGGGGAAGAGGAGAGGGATAGCATTAGGAGATATACCTAATGTAAATGACGAGTTAATGGGTGCAGCACACCAACATGGCACATATATATATATTTTTGTTTGTTTGTTTGTTTGTGTGTTTGTGTGTTTTTTGAGACAGAGTCTCACTCTGTCACCCAGGCTGGAGTGCAATGGCACAATCTGGGCTCACTGCAACCTCCGCCTTCCAGGGTCAAGTGATTCTCCTGCCTTAGCCTCCTGAGTAGCTGGGATTACAGGTGCATGCCACCATCCCTGGCTAATTTTTGTATTTTTAGTATAGATGGGGCTTCACAACGTTGGCCAGGCTGGTCTCAAACTCCTGACCTTGGGATCTGCCCACCTTGGCCTCCCAAAGTGCTGGACTTACAGGCGTGAGCCACCACACCCGGCCACAAGATACTATTTCACATCCACTAGAATAGCTGCTATACTTTTACA
>NW_012107240.1:0-292 GCF_000951045.1 Mandrillus leucophaeus
GCAGCACCCCGTGTGCGCACAGCTCTGCCAGTCGCTTCCCCGCGCGCCGCTTCAGGCCATAACCTTGCTGGCGACTAAGTCTGAAGAACTTCCCGTGGCTTCATTCCTTCGGGTTTAGTCTTAGCTTTGATATTTTAACCAAAAGATTACACGTTAATTAACGAAGTATTAAAGGGGAAGATCTCAGCTGCAAGAAATGACTGTAGGAAGTGTGTCAGGGAAGCCAGCGGACCCGCCCGTGGTGCACCCGGCATTAGGAACGTCTCTGCTCTCCTACGATCGCGGGGGTATC
>NW_012107240.1:2372-3958 GCF_000951045.1 Mandrillus leucophaeus
CTACTAAGGAGAGGAGTAGATTTGTGTATAAGAGGGAAATCCTGACACTTAATTTTATGTGCGGTTAAATAGAATCAGGGATGTTTTCATGTTTTTACAGCTTCTCTAACAGTGGTCCCTTATTTTGACTTTCTTATTTTGAATGGTTATTTGAGTCACATTTTAGCTGCATAATAACTAACGACAATAACTTAAAGGAGTTAGGCTGATAATTTAATCTATGATGAATTAACAATTAAAATAGCACATTATAATTAGATATGATGCAATATATTCTTGCATTATCTTATCTTTGAAACAGAGATGCCTCATGATTTAGCTTTTTTTTTTTTTTCCTCAAGATAGGGTCTCACTGTGTCACACTGGCTAAAGTGTAATAGTGTTCACTGCAACCTTGAACTCCTGGGCTCAAGCGATCCTTCTGCCTCAGCCTCCTGAGTAGCTTGGACTACAGGTGCAGGCCACCACACACAGCTAATTTATTTTTGCAGCGACGGGTATCACTATGTTGCCCACGCTGGTCTAAAATTCCTAGCCGCAAGCACTCCTGCCGCCTCTGCCTCCCAAAATATTGGGATTACAGGCATGAGTCATTGCACCTGGCTGCAAATTATTTGTCTTACACAGAGATCTCTAATCCAGTTATGGATATCTAAAACTTGCCTCAGTTTTTCCTTTGTCCTTTAGTAAAACAATTGGGAATTTTAAAAAATGCAATTAAACTATGTAACCAGCAGATGGCAATAATGATCTGTAAATGAAAATTTCAAAACTTTCAGTTACTTATTAAATTCATTCTTTAAAAAAATCATGTTCTTATAATAAATCCATTTACTAAATATGAAATGCAGGAAAATTCCAAATGTAACCCCACATAAAAATTACATTGCATATATCATATGTCAAAATAATTAAGATATTCATCATGGCCAAGATTTAGTTTTCCAAATAATAATGACTTTGTTTTAATTGATTCAGAAAATTTATTAAAGTTTTAACTTCGCACAAATACATAGATATAAATTTAAGTGGATAGTTAAGTTCCATCTCTAGCCTCCAGGCTAGACAGAGGTATTTCAGTGAAGACCATTTTGAAAACATTACAAACTTTTCCAGTTACAATTTGGTAATTTAAAGTATGAATTTCACTTTAATTGAAACTTTATGCATAAAAGATTGGTTTTTATTTGTGCTGTCTCATAATTTCTTATGCATTAAGATACTTTTCCCCCTTTGTACAGTGCAAAGAGTTGGAACTGGCACCAAAGTATTTGTCTCTAGTTTATCAGCATTAGTTATTCTCAAAGATGGTGGCAAAAATCTTGGGATCTCATAGTTATTTTATTTAGTAATTTTATTCATTTTCATTATACCTCTCTAAGACTTTTTCTACAAATTCAAACATGTTTCTGCCAGGCTTTGGTATCAGGATGATTCTGGCCTCATAAAATTAGTTAGGGAGGATTCCCTCTTTTTCTATTAATTGGAATAGTTTCAGAAGGAATGGTACCAGTTCCTCCTTGTACCTCTGGTAGAATTTGGCTGTGAATCCGTCTGGTCTTGGATTTTTTTTGGTTGGTAGGCTA
>NW_012107241.1:0-11571 GCF_000951045.1 Mandrillus leucophaeus
TCCAGTATTATTTTGTTTTTTTTTGAGGCAGTCTTGCTTTGTTGCCCAGGCTGGAGTGCAGTGGCCCAGTCTCGGCTCACTGCAACCTTTGCCTCCTGGGTTCAAGCGATTCTCGTGTGTGTGCCATCATGCCCAGCTAATTTTTGTATTTTTGGTGGAGATGGGGTTTCGCCGTGTTGGCCAGGCTGGTCTCATACTTTTGGTCCCAAGTGATCTGCCCGCCTTGGCCTCTCAAGTGCTGGGATTACGGGCATCAGCCACCATGCCCAGCCTCCCCTTTCTACTTCTAAATCCATATACTGTCCTTGGGCGATTTCATCCATTCCCCTGGCTTTTGTTATTCCTGTCTGAGACTTCGTATTTTTCCTCAGCCTTAGGCTCATACCTCCAACTGACTAATGGGCGTTTCCACTGGGATGTTCTTCAAAACTCAGCTTGTCTTTTTGTAATTGAATTCATTATTTTCCCCTTCAAACCAGTTCCCTCCATTCTGTTACTTACATTGGGGCTTGGTACTTTTTGTTTTCACAAGGCTTCTCTCCCTCCAAAGCGAATGTTCCTCAAGCCTGCCTTCTCAGCTCCATCACCATAGCCAGTTCTCACGTGTATTACACAAGCATCCTGACTCCATCACAGCCCCTCTCCTGTGCTTTTTCACTATGCAGCCAGAAGGGTCTTCATAACCTCACTTCTGTTCCCCTCCTGCTTCATCCACCTGCTGCTCCTGTGTGCTCTGCCTCCAGCCAGTCTGACCTTTTAGTTCCTTGAATGGGATGCTCTCTTCTTTTCAGGTTTCATCTATGTTGTTCCATCAGACAGAATTCCTTTCTTATAACACTGACCTACTTTGCCACCATAAGACCTTTTCCTTTGTTTAGTTAGCCTTTCTTCTAGGGAATATTTCTTGACTGAGGTCTTCATCACGTCTGTGTTTCTGAAGCATCCTGCACTGGAGTGTGATTACATGCTCACATTGTGTCCTTTATTAGATCCTACACAGTGAAGGCAGAGTTTATTTTATTCAGTGTTTATTTTATTCAGTGCCCGCTAAGCTCTTTGCATGGAACATAGTAGGAGCTCAGTTAACATGTGTTTAGGGAATGAATGAATAATCAAATGATGAAAGCCTCTAAGGAAATTCGATTTTCATGGAATTCTACAATAAATCATTTTGCAAAACTAGAAGTCCTCTTGAAGCTGAATAATTACCCCTTCATATGCCATTTATGTAAATCTGTACTATTATGTATTGGCTTGTCTATCTTAAACCTGTTGGTTTCTGTTCTGGTTTTAACTGTGTTCTGTGTCTTTAGGAAGTGCCCAGAGAGTAGATACTGCTTTTTTTTTTTTTTTGAAATGGGATCTCACTCTATCACCCAGGCCAAAGATTGCTGGTGAGATCTTGACTCACTGCAGCCTTGACATCCTGATCTCCTGAATAGCTGGGTCTACAAATGCGTGCCACCATGCCTGGCTTTGTGTGTGTGTGTGTGTGTGTGTGTGTGTGTGTGTGTGTGTGTGTTTGAGACAGGGTCTAACTCTGTCACCCAGGTTGGAACACAGTGGCACAATCATGCTCACTGAAGCCTCAACTTCCCCAGCTCAAGTGATCCTCCTGCCTCAGCCTCCTGAGTAGCTGGAGTTTACAGGCATGTGCCACTATGCTTGGCTAATTTTTTCTACTTTTTGTAGAGACAGGATCCTGTTATGTTGCCCAGGCTGGTCTCGAACTCCTAGACTCAAGGGATCCTCCTGCCTCAGCCTCCCAGTGCGTTGGGATTATAGGCATGAGCCACCACTCCTGATCCAGAGACTGCCGCTCTGAAGGTAGTCTCTATTCAGGGGAGCCAAACTTGGCAGAGTTAGGGGGAGAGTGATCAGTCTTTCCCAAAATGAGGTTCCAGAGAGCGCGAGCACATTGGGAACAGTATTTTGTCTGGTGGTGGACCCAGGGGCCTGGTATAGTCTGCAAACAGCAGTTAGGTTTTTTTCCCCCACCAAAGACCCATAACAGTTTTGAAGAACATTTATTTTTGGAGCTGTAGTTGCCATGGTAACACAATACTTTTTCTCATCTTCTGATTCCAGGTCAGGGCAACAGTTGTTCCTCTTGCAAGGGAAGAGGATTTTGGAATATATGCATCCTTCTACCTTTTTCCCCCAACTGACTAATCCAACAAACATTTATTGAACATGTACTACGTGCCAGATTCCGTTCCTAACACCAGAAACAATAGTGAACGAACTAGTGTCTGCCCTACAGGGGCTTAGCTAGTGGGGTAGAGAGACTGTCAGCAAATTATCAGTGCAACACTGGCCCCTATTTGTTTAAAAGCAAATTGTTTGGCCACGTCACTGAAAGGGAATTAGTTTGTTTTCTAAAATTTGGAAATCAAGAGTTGTAAAAGAAGTGTCTTCCGTACTGCTCTGAAGAGCGATATGGGAGCGGGGAGGAGCTGGTGGCTGAATGTGGGAAGCTGACCCTCTTCCCATTGGTAGTGGGACTTCATCGGATTTGCTGTGGGCACTTTGGAATGCAGATACATTTGTTGCTCTGACATCATCTCAGACCTTGGGAGATGACAGGATTAAGTTGGGTCTCTCTGCAGCTGTCAGATGTCAAAGCTGTTGCTCTCCTGGTGTTTGTGGGAGTCTCCTGGCAGTAACAGAAGCCAAGAGCCAAAGAGCTGCCAGAAATGGCCCTTTATTATCCAGCGTAATGACAGCCTGGAAAACAGTCAGAGAATGCCATTTATTAAGCTACTATGGAGTGCGGAACCTTGAACTGGGCTCCAAGAAGCAAAGTAGAGAGGAAAGAGGGGATACTGATACCTGCTGTTGGGAGCCTCCCATCAGGGTGGCAGAGAATGGCACTCACAAGGACACAAATGAAAATGATGCAGACAATAGCAATTCATCACAATCTCTTAATTTGAGTAGCACTTTACCTTTTCAAAGCAATTTACCAGGCCATGGGCTCTCCCACGGAAGGGACAGGGTATAATTATTCTTTGTGATTGCTTAGTACTTACCACAGTGCCTGGCACACACCAGGATGTCCAGTGAGAAGCTTATGGCGTGACAATCTATTACCTCATTTGTTGCTGCATCCTATGGGGCAGATGTAATGAGTATATCCACCTGGCATTTAAGGAAATGGGGACTCTGAAATATGCCCACATCCATACAGCTAAGTGATGCTAGAAACCAGATTCAAAAAGAGGTTGTGTCATGTCACTTTTAATTTAGGGTCCTTTCTTTGTTGTACCATACATGTGTGTATCTGACATTATACTGAGGATTATGGATACGTGCTGACAGTGTGGGTAATTAAAATCCACAGGAAATAAAACATAAAGACCAAACATTTTAACTAGCAGTTTCGGCATGCCTCCGCTGTTTGAAAGCAGCAGCTTCTGTGAAAAGCTTTGACTGAATTTTACCTCCCCTGCTCCCCTTCCCATTTGGAGGAACACATTACACAGTCAGGCTGCCAGAGAGAGGAGAGTCCAAATCCCGCCAGCCAGCACTTGTTGCTTGGCTGCTATGTGCTGGCCACTGAGGTGTGGCTGGCTTCTTCTCTTGAAGGATTTAGTCTAGTTTATTTATTGTTCATTCATTTGTTTGACAGCAGATTATATATATATATATAGGGTGTTGTTCTCTCGCCCAGGCTGGAGTGCAGTGGCATGATCATAGCTCACTGCAGCCTCTAACTCCTGGGCTCAAGTGATCCTTTGGCCACAACCTCCTGAGTAGCTGGGACCACAGGCACGTGCCACCATGCCCAGTTAATTTTTTAGATTTTTATAGAGACAGGGTCTCACTATGTTTTCCAGGCTAGTCTTGAACTCCCAGTCTCAAGCAATTCTCTTTCTTTGGCCTCCTAAAATGTTGGGATTACAGATGGGAGCCACTGCACCCAGTCTGACAGCAGATTTTTTTGTCCATTCATTAGACAGTCAGTGCAAATAATTGTGAACAAATGTAAAATTTTAAAATGTGACAGTCAAGTCCAACAGAGCTTAAAGGAAAAACATATAAAACTGTGACAAGAGCGTCAAAGGAGAAGACAGCAATAACTGTTACGTTTGGTAATCCTGGCAATTAGCCAGATCTTGTGAAGGACATTTTTTTCTGGTAGAAGACCTTCTTTAGCCGGGCACGGTGGCTCACGCCTGTAATCCTAGCACTTTGGCAGGCCGAGGCAGGCAGATCACCTGAGGTCAGTAGTTCGAGACCAGCCTGGCCAACATGGTGAAACCCTGTCTCTACTAAAAATACAAAAATTAGCCAGGCATGGTGGTGGGTGCCTGTAATCCCAGCTACTTGGGAGGCTGAGGCAGCACAGTTGCTTGAACCTGGGAGGTGGAGATTGCAGTGAGCTGAGATGGTACCATTGCACTCCAGCCTGGGCGACAGAGTGAGACTCTGTCTCAAAAAAAAAAGAAGACCTTCCTTAATGAGTGGAGTTGGATAGACATTTTGCTTTGGAAAACAGAAGCAATTTACTCTCAGTATGGGGTTTACTTCATTCATTCCACAGAATAGGCGAAGATACCCTGGGCTTTGCTGACTAGGGAATTCTGGCCATGGCCTTTTGCTTCTCTTCTAACCAGACCTTTTGCTTCTCTTCTCCCTTTTTGCCAGATGTAGAACCACCAGACTTCCCTTTCATTTCTCCAGGAAAGAATGGGTGGGGAAGTGAAAGTTCGGTCTTGTGTTTCACAGGCACCATTGAAGTTAAGAATTCAATATTTAGATATTTTTGAGTTACTATCAGTGCATTTTTCTGATCTTGTTCCTCATAGCCATGGAGAATCTAGAGTTCTAGAGCATTTTACCTTAATTGATGACTAGTTTAAGGCCTTTATGCGTGGCTAGTTTGGAAATGACTCATGTTCATTTGAACAGTATCCTTAGAACGTTAGGAAGAAACAATTGGCAGTACGCAAATAACTCCAAACCTCTAATCTAGCTTAAACGGACAAATACAGGAGAATATAGACATGCAGAAACATAAATGTTTTCTAATAAATATATGTATATATCTAATACACATAAATATATATTAAATATAAGTATATATGTAAATACAAGTATATATTTCTTTTTATTTTAAGACAGTCTCACTCTGTCATCCAGGCTGGAGTGCAGTGGGGCAATCCTGGCTCACTGCAACCTCTGCCTCCTGGGTTCAAGCAATTCTCATGGCTCAGCCTCCCAAGTAGCAGAAATACAGGCGCGTGCCACCACACCCAGCTAATTTTTGTATTTTTAGTGGAGACGGGGTTTCGCCATGTTGGGCAGGCTGGTGTTAAAACTCCTGACCTCAAGTAATCCTCCTGCCTCAGCCTCCCAAAGTGCTGGGATTACAGACATGAGCCACCGTGCCCGGCAATATATAGGTATATATTTTTTAAACCTAGATATTCCCTAGGGCAGGCTAAGTACTTTTTGGTCCTGGAATACTGACTCAAATTTCAGAAATACATTTTAATTTGCCTGTTGCATATGCTACTTGTTTTAATATCAGCACTTGGGCTCAAACCTATCCACCTCAGGGAGATTTCCGGATCTTGCCTGTTTTATTGTAGGGGAAGACAAAGTAACCCAAAGGGGGCTGAGCAGTGGAGCATCTGAAGTCCCAGGTCGCTACCGATCGTGAAGTTGAGGGTGATCAAGGACAACTAAGAAACAGGAACGTGTTTCTAGTTCTTCCAAGGCTCTGTATCTTTGTAAAATCCCATTGATAATGGCCCATGCCAACGCTGTTCCTCACCTGTCCCCACCTCTAGCAAGGCCCGAGTAGATACTTTCCCAGCAGCTGAGTGTGACTTTTATCCCGGTAATAATTTCTTTCTTTCTTTTTTTTTTTTTGAGACGGAGTCTCGCTCTGTCGCCCAGGCTGGAGTGCAGTGGCCGGATCTCAGCTCACTGCAAGCTCCGCCTCCCGGGTTTACGCCATTCTCCTGCCTCAGCCTCCCGAGTAGCTGGGACTACAGGCACCCGCCACCTCGCCCGGCTAGTTTTTTTGTATTTTTTTAGTGGAGATGGGGTTTCACCATGTTAGCCAGGATGGTCTCGATCTCCTGACCTCGTGATCCGCCCGTCTCGGCCTCCCAAAGTGCTGGGATTACAGGCTTGAGCCACCGGTAATAATTTCAATCCTGCTTCCATGGAGTAAAATTCCAGCCTGGGACAAGCGTTCTTTCCGCAGGCAGGCAGCTTTGCATCATCAGCTTCCTCTTACGTGCATTGGTGACCATGATAATACCTACCTTGAAGACTGGTTTGCAGATGAAATGCGATGAGGCACCCCTCCAATTTCCTGACATCCTGTAGGTACTCACTTCCTGGTTATTTCCTTTGTCCCTCTCCGCTTTAAATTTAAGAGAAGGAGGTGTTTTCATATGGGTGTCATTTGAGGCCAAGCTTATCTGATCTGAAGGACAGGCCCTGGGGCTTGCGGTTGTTTTGTGTTTTCCTCATTACCAGGCACCTTTGCTGAGTCATTTGGAGTTGACAGACCTGGAAAAGACAGCGGTGTAGAGAGTAGTTAGTGCCATGTGTGGTCGGCCAACACAGACTCTATTGTCTGTTAGTATTTCCTGGTACACTTTTGGAACCTGATCTGCCCTTCTCATGGTTAAGGGCGGGGGGTGAGTACCTAGCCATGGGGATGTTCTGCCTATCTTGCCTCGTGCTGAATTTCCTATAAAATGGCTTCATGAAACTTTGATGTCAGCTTAAGCAGTACTGCCACCAGGCTCTGCGGAGGGCCCTAAGTGAATAGAGGGCAGTAGTATCTTCCAAATTTGAAATGAGTGACATTGGGTTATAATTAGGGGAGAATATGCTCTTGGTGCTACTGAGAAGATACAGAGTGAGAACTTTTCTTAGAAAAGCGTGAGGTTGTAAAGAAGAACCAAGATAAGATTTAAAGATTGCCTCTGAGTGATAGGAGACATATGTGGGAATAGGACTGGTTTATGTGTCCCCTGAAATGCTTATTCCATCTTTAGTGACGCTGTATTTGTGGGACTAGGTACATGTAATTTTTGTTTAAAGAAATGCTTTAACTTGTTATATCTGAAGGATATTTTATGAGCACTTAGTCTTTTACTAGTTTTGTGATATTTTATACCATCAACATCAACGACAAGTATTGTTTGAGTATGTACTTCATGTAAGATGTCTATGAGCCCTATTTAATATTTAGGAAAGTACGAAATTAAACATTTAAGTGTATTTTTCGCCCAACATACAGAGATGAGAGGGAAAAATATTTGATTAAACTATAATCTTTGTTTCTCTTATGACTAGGTAGAGATTCCTTAGGATGAACTAAAATCAAAACAGATTTCACTAGAATGTTATTTTTATTGTTCATTTTATAGAGACAGGGGTCTTACTATGTTGCCCTAGCTGGTCTCAAACTCCTAGGCTCAAGCAATCTGCCCTCCTTGGCCTCCCAAAGTGCTAGGATTACAGGCATGAGCCACCGTGCCTGACCAGATTTTACTAGAATCTGCTTGTGAATTCCCTTCAAAATTAAAATTACAATGGACCCCCTTCTGATGATATGCATTCCACTCAACTGATCATTCATCCTCTACTTGCTATGCAAACTGCTGTGCTCACCACGCATACAAGGTAATTTGCAAAGTCACGGACTCTGGAGTGATCTGCATGGATTCTATCTATCTAGGCTCTGCCACTTACTGTCTGCCCTTAACGTATTTTTTAGCTTTTTTGAGGCTACATTCTTCAGCTTCATTGTCTTAATAACACTGTACTTCTGAAATTATCATCTTTTTTTATTTTTCTCTGTTGATGATCTGTCTCTAATTTTTGCATCCCGTCTGCTAAACCACAAGAATTTGAGGTCCTTGAGAGCAGGGACTTTGCCCAATCTGTTTATTACTGTGTTCCCAGTGGTTAGAAAACAGCCTGGTATATAGAAAACACTCAACCAGGCCGGGTGGGGTGGCTCGCTCCTGTAATCCCAGCACTTTGGGAGGCCAAGGTTGGTGGATCATTTGAGGTCAGGAGTTCGAGACCAGCCTGACCAACATGGTGAAATCCTGTCTCTACTAAAAATACAAAAAATTAGCCGAGTATGGTGGCACACACCTGTAATCCAAGCTACTCGGAAGGCTGAGGCATGAGACTCGCTTGAACCCGGGAGGTGGAGGGAAGTTGCAGTGAGCCAAGATTGCACTATTGCACTACAGCCTGGGCGACAGAGAGAGAGTGTCTCAAAAACAAAACAAAACAAAAAAGATCAACACACTCAACAATGGCACATCCGTTTTATAGAATGAGCAACTGTTAACAGTTATCCTTCTTGTGAGCCGTAGCACCAGAGGGTTAAGATAAACGTTTCTTTACCCACCAGGAGTTTGACATTCTTGTTCTCTAAGGGCAGCATTGGTGGTGTGGAAAGAGCCCCGGGAGAGTCAGCAAACTCGAGTTTTATTCTTTGCAGTGCTACTAAATACCTCTGTGACTTTACACTTGTCATTTACCTTCTTTGGGCTGTTGGTTTCCTGTTTGAAAAAGAAAAAATTGGGGCCAAGTGTGGTGGCTCATGCCTGTAATCCCAGCACTTTGGGAGGCTGAGGCAGACAAATCACTTGAGCCCATGAATTTGGGACCAGCCTGTGCAATGGAGTGAGACCTCGTCTCTACAAAAAATATGGAAAATAACCAGATGTGGCCGGGCGCAATGGCTCACGCTTATAATCCCAGCACTTTGGGAGGCCGAGTCAGGCAGATCACTTGAGGTCAGGAATTTGAGACCAGACTGGTCAAAATGATGACACATGGTCTCTACTAAATATATAAAAATTAGCCAGGTGTGGTGGCACGTGCCTGTAGTCCCAGCTACTGGGGAGGCTGAGGCAAGAGAATCACTTGAACCTGGGAGGCAGAGGTTGCTGTGAGCTGAGATGGCGCCACTGTACTCCAGCCTGGGCGACAGAGGGAGACTCTGTCTCCAAAAATAAAAATAAAAAGGGCTGAGCGCAGTGACTCACGACTGTAATCCCAGCACTTTGGGAGGCCGAGATGGGCGGATCACGAGGTCAGGAGATCGAGACCATCCCGGCCCCGTCTCTACTGAAAAAAGGTACAAAAAATTAACTGGACGTGGTGGCGGGCGCCTGTAGTCCCAGCTACTCGGGAGGCTGAGGCAGGAGAATGGTGTGAACCGGGAGGCGGAGTTCACAGTGAGCCGAGATTGTGTCACTGCACTCCAGCCTAGGTGACAGAGCGAGACTCCATCTCAAAAAAAATAAAATTAAGAAAAGAACTAGGTGTGGTGGCATATTCCTGTGGTACTTGGGAGGCTGGGAGGATCGCTTAAGCCCAGGAGGTCGAGGCTGCAGTGAGCTGTGATGGCACCACTGCACTCCAACCTGGGCAACAGGGAGAGACCCTGTCTCAAAAAAAAAAAAAAAAAAAAAGAAAAAGAATTAGAATAGTTTATCCCTTGAATCCCTTCCTGCTGTGAAGTATCAGCTCGTGATTTTATTAATAAAATTAGAGACTTATAAAATGATAACCTGGAAAGACAGTAACAGTTAAAGGAAGCACTTATCAAATGAGTATACAGGAAGTGAACCAGGAAGCCACATTTCTGTGTCTCTGTTAGCTGCCTCTAAACCAGTTTGTTCTTACACTGCTATTCTCCTTTCCCCACTGTCCAGCCAACTCAGCCCAACCTCGTGGTTTAGTTCACATGTTTTAGGATAGCCAGCAACTCCCTTCTTTCTCAATCTGTGTGTCTTCCACTTAGTCTTCAAACAGGCTTCATGGAAGGTTTCTTAGCTTAGCGTCATGGCACTTTTAAGGCTAGACACGGCCTATGTGATTGTCTAGCACACTCTGTTCATTTTACAGATAAGCAAACTGAGGTTCAGAATGGTGGGGCAACTTGCTCTGTGTTCTGTGGCGTCCATGACAGAGTCAGTGCTGGACCCAGACTTATGAGACTGGCCCTGGTGCTGTTGCTCCACTGTGCTCTGTGCTCTATTTTCCACATATTTTATTTTATGTATTTGTTTTTTGAGATGGGGTCTCACTCTATCGCCTGGGCTGGAGTGTGGTGGCACGATCATGCTTACTGCAGCCACAACCTCCTGGGCTCAAGTGATCCTCCTATCTCAGCTTCTGAGTAGCTGGGACTACAGGCATGCACCACCACACCTGGCTAATTTCCCTACTTTTTTGTAGAGATAGGGTCCTGCTTTGTTATCCAAGGTGGTCTTGAACTCCTGGGCTCAAGGGATCCTCCTGCCTCGGCTTCCCAAAATGTTGGGATTACAGGTGTGAGCCACCGTGCGTGGCTGCCACATATTTTAAATATCTAGATGAGTACCACTTTATGCATGACTCCACGATAAGTGCATATGTATGCTGCACAGAATCTAGTGGGAGTTCTGAGAGAGAGAGAGAGGAGAGGGGAGGGGAGAGGATTAGGGGAATTGGCTTACATGATTATGGAGGCTGAGAAGTCTCACAACATGCCGGAGACCCTGGGATGCTGGTAGCATGGCTCGGTCCAAGTCTGCAGGCCTCAGAACCAGAGAAGCTGATGTTGTAACTCTCAGTTTGGGGCCAAAGGCCTAGAACTCAGAGAGCCACTGAGCGACAGAGAGAGGAAGAATATAATCCAACTCTGGCAATTCCATTCACATATTCACCTTTTCTCAGTTTTTGTTTTCCTGGCCCCCAGCAGAATGGACGGTACCCACTCACAATGAGGGCGGATCTTCCCCACCCAGTCCACTTAGACTCACATGCTAATCTTTTCTGGCAACACCTTCACAGACACACCCAAAAATAATGCTTCACCAGGTTCCTAGGTATTCCTTAGTCCAGTCAAACTGGCACCTAAAATTAACCATCACAATTACCTTCTCACTAAAATCAGTCTGAGAAGAAAATGGACATAAAGAATTTGAAGCAAATTCCTTTTTGGATTTATAGGATGAACAGTATCCTAGATAAGGAAACAGTGAAAGGTTGTTTTTTGTTTTTTTTTTCCCCTGCTCTTTGTACTCCCCAATGTGAGTAATGAGCAAAAAAATCCAGGAGAATGGGAGCATGCTGAGTGATAAGAACAAGTATCTCTCAACATGTAGAGTGTGCATACAGGTGGGTTATTTTCAAATTTCAAGTCTGCAGATGGGTAGTTCCAGATATGGCTTGGTGATTGAAGTGGAGGTTCTTCTGGGGGCTAGTCCTTATTGTGCTCCTGTAATTTCCCCCCCAACTCTGAGTCTGATCCCCTCAGTGAGAACAATCACTTTCATGCTTTATGCACACCGTAATGCACGGCAGAGTTAATAGAGTCTTCAGACCATCACAGACGCAATGGCCTTCCTGGCTATGAGTTTGGAAAAGCGTTTCTAGGAGCTCGTTGTGGGAGAGGCTATGTGGATGACAGAGAACATGCACTGCCTTGTAGATGGGTTATAGTTATGGTGACCAGTCCTTGGAGTTAGGGCAGATTGGGGTATTTGATTACAAAAAAATGAGACAGTTCTATTTTTTTTTTTTTTT
>NW_012107241.1:11621-18186 GCF_000951045.1 Mandrillus leucophaeus
TTTTTTTTTTTTTTTAAATTTGCTGATCATGGGAAAATCTTCATGAACACTTGTATTCTTTTTTTTTTTTTTTTTTTTTTTTGAGATGGAGTTTTGCTTTTGTCACCCAGGCTGGAGTGCAGTGGCATGATCTCGGCTCACTGCAACTTCCATCTCCTGGGTTCAAGCAATTATCCTGCCTCAGGCTCCAGAGTAGCTGGGATTGCAGGCGTGAGCCACCACACCTGGCTAATTTTGTATTTTCAGTAGAGGTGGGGTTTCGCCATGTTGGCCAGGCAGATCTCCAACTCCTGACTTCAGATGATCCACCCACCTCGGCCTCCCAAATTGTTGAGATTACAGGCATGCACCACTATGGTCGGCCATATTCGTGATTTAAAGGAATTGAAGATAAAAGAATTGAGTTCGAAAAAAGAGAGAGAGAAGAATATTATCTTCTTCAAATACTGACTTTTAAGTGAGATAGCGTGCAAAAAATCCATAGAGTAGGTACTCAATACCTGTTAGTTGACCCTTCCCCTATGATATGAACTGGTTATTCACAACTATCTTTACACTTTAAGTCCTATTCCTAAAGCCACACTGAGTTTCCGGAGGGCAGGGCTGGGTCTTAGGCAGATTTGTTCTGCTGCTTTCTCACTGGACATGTGGCCCACCCAAAGCTTGCCTCTCATCTGTTTTCTGTGTACAGATTGCCATTCAAAAAGTGTTTTCTGAATGAATGAATTATTTACTTTATGGACCAGCAAAATCCTTTTTATGTTCTTGTGCATTTTTATGCCCTTGTCCTCACCCTTGTCCCTTCAAGTTCAGTGGGTCTCGGAACTGAACTTGAAGAGAGTTAATTGGATATAGGCCAGGAGTGTGATTGGTCGTGTGTGTGTGTGTGTGTGTGTGTGTGTGTGTGTATGTGTGTGTTTCATTACAATTCTCAAACTAAAAATAAATGATTTGTGGATTAGTCAACTTCTGTTTTCTTTTGCTCCATATCCTGAATTATACAGTACCTGTTGCTTCCACGCTAATGAAAAGTGACCATGTGTGGTATGACAAGCTTATCAGAAGGTTGTCAAACTGCTTGGCAGAGAAGACATGGAGTTTAATCCTGAGTAGAAAATGGCATTGTGGAAACAGATGAATTATAGTAGATGAATATAGTGGAAAATATTGTTGATGAATTAAAGTACATGGATTATCTTCTTTGTGGACCATCAAAATCCTTTTTAAGTTCTTGTCCAAGTTCAGTGGGTCCGGGGACTGAACTTGAAGAGGGTTAATTGGCTATAGGCCAGGAGTGTGATTGGGCAGATTTGTGGCAATTACACCTAGACACTGTGACTCCAGCCCCAGTCAATGCGGGGATTTCTCTCCAGGCGCCCCAGGGCACTCTGTGAGAGTTAATGACCAGAGTTCTTGGTTAGGACTGTTTTTATGGCTTCCAATTGGAAAAAACAAGATAATAGCTTTACCATAAGCCAGTTTTTCCCAGGGCTAAGGGCAAATGAAGTTGGATTGCGGTTGGGTGGTGGGGAGTTGGGGGGCGGACAGGAGCGGGGCAGGGAAGGGGAGGCAGGAAGCTGAAAGGATTCTTTCTAGAAAACAGCACAGCTTGCAGGCTGCTTGTCCTTGAGCTCCATGGTCACTGGAGCAGTTGGTCTGTGATAGGGTTTCTGCGTGAATCCCCTGCCACCATGTTTCCTTTGTCCCTTTAGGACCCAAGAATCCGTCTGCCTTCCCAAGTACATCAGCTTCTCCTTTCCTTGGGTGCCTCTTTCCTGGGCCCTCCAGGAAGAACACAAGGCTCTCTGTGTCTTTCCCACCTTGTGACCTTTCGGAATTCACATACTTTTGGCTTTTTAAGAGGTTTGGCTTGTGTTAACTAGACGGAAACAGGTGGTAGCAAAATTAATAGCCAGTTCGGAAGCCATAGTCATAGAAAAAATCTTTAAAACATATTGAGTCTTAATTGAGTTTGGTCTTCAATCAGATGTGAATGGACCAGTGCTCCTGTTGCCTGGGCTACTTCTAAAATGTTCTTGTCAGAGTTCAGTTGTCGTTTCTGGGGAACCAGCTGCCCTGACTGACTCCAAGCTGGCTCCTAAATCAAGCTATGTTGACTTCAGCTGGCAGAAAAGCCAAGCTGGCACTGCTACCAGGACTGTTTCCTAAGAGTCCCCCAGGGCACCAGCATATCTGTCTGTAGCTGGCCCAGCCCTTGTGATTCCTGTCCTTGTGCCCGAAAAAGGTGGTTCTGGCCTCTCTGGTTCCCAAAGACTCCCCCTTGGGCTGTGGGCCAAACCGTCACTGGCCTCCTAGAAGTCCCTCCAGCCCTGGCTCTAGCTCTGGGAAGTCCTGGCCTGTCTCTTGGCACATTCTCTGTCTTTTTTGGATTGCCTATGGTTTCTTCCCCAGCTGGTTGTTGAGAAAGCTCTACTTTTTTTTTTTTTTTTTTTTTTTTGAGACAGAGTTCCGCTCTTGTTGCCCAGGCTGGAGTGCAATGGTGCGATCTGTGCTCACTGCAACCGCTGCCTCCTGGGTTCAAGTGATTCTTCTGCTTTAGCCTCCCTAGTAGCTGGGATTACAGGTGCCCACCACCATGGCTAATTTTTGTAGTTTTAGTAGAGATGGGGGTTTCACCATGTTGGCCAAACTGGTCTCGAACTCCTGACCTCATGTGATCCACCCGCCTCAGCCTCCCGAAGTGCTGGGATCACAGGCGTGAGCCACTGCACCTGGCCAAGATAGCTCTACTTTCAAGTGCAGGTTGTTTTTTTTTTTTTTTTTTCTGGTATGGTCATTTGTTTATTTCTATGGTTTCACCTGTGGCTTTGTGACCTCAGTGGCAGGTGCCATCCCCTGGCAAACTGCCTCAAACTGGTCAGAGCAGATTCTCGTTACTTCTTGTTTCAAGGTTTTCACTTGCCTTGGACTTCCAGATGTTCTTGCTTTCTGGCTGAGGGCTGCCACCTGCAGAGCAGAGAGGGCTGATACTTGTGGCAGAGTGAACATTCAAGCTCAGCGCAGTCCCGTGAACATTCAAGCTCAGCGCAGTCCCCGAGTCCCAGCCCAAGTTCAGAGTCCCTTCGGTCTCATCAGTGAGGTTATTCCTGCCACCCACCCCTTCTCCAAGTGAATGCTACCCTCCAGCACCAGAGTGTGCTCAAGGTGAAAGAATAAAGAATTCAGGGACAAAAAAACTTAGATTGAAATCCCTGTTTCTTAGCTTACCAGGACAGTTTGCTCATTGACGTGCCATGCATCCCTGTGAAGTCTTATTTTCTTCATCTTTATTATTTACATTTATTTATTTAGTTAGTTTAAGATGGAGTCTTACTTTGTCACCCAGGCTCGAGTGCAATGGCACGATTGTGGCTCACCGCAACCTCTGCTTCCCAGATTCAAATGATTCTCATGCCTCAGCCTCTCGAGTAGCTGGAACTACAGGCGTGGGCCACCACCATGCCTGGCTAATTTTTTGTATTTTCGGTAGAGTTGGGGTTTCACCATGTTGGCCAGGCTGGTCTCCAGCTCCTGGCCTCAAGTGATCCACCCGCCTCGGCTTCCCAAATTGCTGGGATTACAGGCATGAGCCACCGTGCCCAGCCTATTCATCTTTAAAATGAGGATCAGAGTGTATACATTTCTTATCTACCTGATGAGGGTGAAAAGTTGGAAGCATATACGTGGGAGTACTTTGTAGATGGGGAAGAAGAGTTTTAATGGGAAGGTTTATTCCTAGTATTAAATACAACATATTAGTATGCAGTATCTTGAATGAATTGAAAAAAGCAGCCAGAGTTTGCACTAAAGGAAGTGTTCTCTGATGTAGCCAACAGGTTCTCTCCACCGCATGGGCAGAGCTACCAGTCTCACTGGTAATAACTGTGCCGACTTGGATGTGTCATTAGCCCTGTGGCTCAAAGGAGACAGAGCTCTGGGTCAGCAGGGAAAAAAGTCAATGAGTTAATCTTTGAATGTCCCAAAGGGAAGGGACAGGCCTCTGTGTGACACAGCGCCCAATAGGCCAGGGTGGAAGATACAGATCATGTAGAAGGGCAGTGAAGAGAAAGCGGAGAGCACAACATGCACGACGTTGTAGGAATGAATGGGCATGGGAGATTTGGGGAGCCTGAGCCCCAGAAAGGAAAACAGCATAAAGGCCTCAGGAAGAGCTTTCTGTTGGGGAAGTCAGTTTCATGTAGTAAGGCCTTGTGTGGCAGGCAGAAAACTTTGGACTGTGTTCTATGACATTATAGGAAGATTTCAAGGGACTTTAACTTGGGAAGAGACTTGATTAGAACCATTTTAGAAGAAAACATGGCTGGGCACAGTGGCCTATGCCTGTAATCCCAGCACTTTGGGAGACCGAGGCAGGAGGGTCGCTTGAGCCAAGGAGCTCAAGACCAGCCTGGGCAACATAGGGAGATCCCATTTCTGCAAAAAAAAAAAAAAAAAAAAAAAAGTAGCTGGGTGTGGTGGTGCAAACCTGTGGTCCCAGCTACTCGGCAGGCTGGGGTTGAAGGATTGCTTGAGCCTGGGAGTTGAAGACTACAGTGAGCCATATTCATGCCACTGCACCACAGCCTGGGAGACAGAGCTAGCAAGACTTGGCTTCCAAAATAGTAATAATACTAATAATAATAATGTTAACATCTGGGCACATTAGTGTGCGGGGGCCAGCTGGCATCCACTTGTAAACGCTGATTGTGCATATCATTTCCCGATGCCAATTTCACTGATAGCAGAAATCAATCATGGTGGGAGTATACATGGCAGAAATTGGCAAATAATATAAATCAGCCCTCCAATCTAGTTGTTAAACATTTATCAGCACAGATAAAGGACCGTTTCAGTAGAGGGGGACATCAGTAGTTTTCAAACCTGAGATGCCTGTTAAAACTCCTCAGGCTCCAACCCAGGCCCCCTGAATCAGAATCCAGGATCAATGAGGGAATGGGAACTTTTTTCTTTTTTTTAAAAAGTTTCCAGGTGATTCTTATGAGACCAGGGTGGTACTGATATTTGGACTAGAGCAAGGACAATAGAAATAGGACAGGATAGATAGAAAAGAGGTTTCAAAGGTCGGAACCAATATAACTCAGTGATAGATTGAAGGTAGGGAGTAGAGGAGAGAGAACTGCTGGAACTATTTCTGTGTTTCCTTGTTTGTGCAACTAAGTGGAGGGATGGTGATGCAGGTGACTGAGCTAAGGAAGGCAGATGGGAGTTGTTGGGAAGAAGTGAAGGTGTGTGGGGGGGAAGGGTAGTTTTGGACAGGCTGTGGGATGAGCCTAGGGAGGTAGGGTTTTGGTGACGTCCTGTAAACAGCTAGATATGGGGGACTGGAGCTTGGTGGAACAGTAGGAGGTTTAGATACAGGTTTGGGAGTGAACATGTGGCTTTTTGTTGGAGCCATGGATATGGATGAGATTGCTGGAGGAGAGTATGTCATGTGAGAAGAGAAAGAGACTCTGGACAGAACTCTAGGGGCAACTTTTCAGAGGTTGGTAGGGGAAGAGAAGTCAAGTAGAGATAAGCAAAGAGTGGTATGTATGTTGAAAGCCCAAGTCGATGACTCCTCAGAGGGAGGAGTTCCTTTAGGTGTTTTCACATTTCCAGAAGCCTAGTAGAACCACACGTACATTTTTCTGTAACAAGACAACCTAAAACATTCCTTTGTTTGGCTTGAATTCTGTCAATCCAGTGTGGTAAGACATGTCCTTGGAGGCTGACCTGAAGCTCTAAATGGTAGTTGTGTGTCCTTCATTAGAAACACACTTGGGGCCTGGTGCAATGGCTCACTCCTGTAATCCCAGCACTTGGGGAGGCAGAGGCAGGCAGATCACCTGAGGTCAGGAGTTCGAGACCAGCCTGACCAACGTGGTGAAACCCCATCTCTACCAAAAAAATACAAAATTAGCCGGGCGTGGTGGCACATACCTGTAATCCCAGCTACTCGGGAGGCTGAGGCAGGAGAATCACTGGAGCCTGGGAGGTGGAGGTTGCAGTGAGCTGAGATCACACCGCTGTACCTCAGCCTGGGCAACAAGAGTGAAACTCCATCTCGAAAAAAAAAAACAAAACACACACACACTTGGGAATATTGTTTGAGGGTTCTTGGTGGAGAGGAAGTTGGGACATTGTAGGGAACATAAGTGAAGTCCCTCTGTGTGTCCTGGCCTGACTCTGTGAGAGGACATGGATGGAGAAGGTACTCAAACTCCTCATTAAACTGGAGCAGTTTAGTTAAAGGGATCAAGATCATACTGATTGTTCAAAATAAAGATTTGGGCCGGGCGTGGTGGCTCACACCTGTGATCCCAGCACCTTGTGGGGCCTACGCAGGCGGATCACTTGAGGTCAGGAGTTCAAGACCAGTCTGGCCAACATGGTGAAACCCCGTCTTTACTAAAAATACAAAAATTAGCCAGGAGTGGTGGTGGATGCCTGTTATCTCAGCTACTTGGGAGGCTGAGGCAGGAGAATTGGTTGAACCTGGAAGATGGAGGTTACAGTAAGCCAGGATTCTAGCACTGTACTCCAGCCTGGGTGACAGAGTGAGACT
>NW_012107241.1:23146-27134 GCF_000951045.1 Mandrillus leucophaeus
TCTCTCTCTGTCTCTTCCTTCTTCCACCCGATGGCACAAGAAAAAAATAAGCATTATTAACAGTTGTTGGCGATGTATTTATTTACTTGCCAAGCCTTCTGCTAAGTGCTGCATTTTTGTTGTTGTTGTTAAATGACTTTACATTGAAAAGTTACAACTTTGATGTAAATATGTATGGCATAGGAAGGCAAAAAGGGAATGAGAGAAAATAACCAAGTATGGGGAAATAGAATCGTCTTTCTAATGACACAGATAAGGGCACCCTAGATGAGTTTACTGTGGTTCACGCTGACTTTACCGGGTTCCACAAAGACCAGTCTACCGACCAGAGGTTCTCCATGATCAAGTCATACTCCTGCCCACATGCAAGAGTGAAATCAATTCCTCAAGGGCTTGCACACCTACACCACAGAAGACACTTAAAATATTATCTCCATTTTATCTGCAACTCATCACACAAAACCATACAAAAGCTAACCATTTCTTATTTAGAAGACAGTTACTATTTACAAAACCGCCAAGAGCAGCTCACATTTTTTTTTTTTTTTTTTTTTTTAAAAAAAGGGTTTCACCATGATGTCCAGGTTGGCCTCGAACTCCAAGGCTCAAGTGATAACCTCACCTTGGCCTCCCAAAATAATAGGCATGAGCAACCATGTCCAGCCAACTCACATTTTTCTTTCTTTTTCTTTTTTATTTTCTTTTTCTTTTTTTTTTTTTTTTTGAGATGGAGTCTCACTCTGTCACCCAGGCTGGAGTGCCGTGGCACCTGTCTCTTATACACATCTGAAGGAAGGAAGGAAGGAAGGAAGGAAGGAAGGGAGGAAGGAAGATAGATTGATTTGGGCATAAAATGGATTCTGGCTTGCCTTGGGCTTAAGAACTTTCTGCAGCTTGTCAGCACGGACTTCATTCTCCAACATGAATACTCCGCATTGGGGAACAGGATATTTTTCCACAAGCAGGAAGGGGACCCTGGGAGTAGGGGTGGGAGACAGTGAGGGGAGGGCACGTGTGTGGAGAGTGGAGGGAGGCTGGCCTTGAGACTCCACTGCCCAGAGTGTTGACCAGTTCTCACAAACTTCAAGTTCTGGCAAGCAACTTGGTTGACAACATTACCTTCTGAGTAAAGGTTTAGTTAGAGACCTGGTTAATTTGTATTTATTCTCTTAAGAGAGCTGAAGATTTCACTGTGAAATTAAGTAGTGATTGAGGCCAAGGAAGCTAGTAGGATGTGGGAAACTAGAAAAAAGTGGTGGGCTCCTTTACCTAAGAGCAAGTGAAGAGAGTTGAAGCTGACACAGTTTCTCCTTGCCCCTTTTCTCAGAACCCATTTGAGGAATATAATGAGGTAAGTATAATTATTTTAATTATGTGTGGTGATAGGTCTAGAATTTTATTGTAGGTGAGGGATCATTTACCCTTTGTGAAAAACATCTTAGAACAAGGTATTAGAAGGAATATTTATTTATTTTTCCTAGCCAGAGCTTGATGATCTGTATTCATGAGAGCTAAGGATTGGCATGAAAATTTAAAGCTTGTAGATAGGCTGGGTGTGGTGGCTCTCGCCTGTAATCCCAGCACTTTGGGAGGCCGAGGTGGGAGGATTGCTTGCACCCAAGAGTTTACGACCAGCTTGGGCAACATAGGGAGACCCTGTCTCAATTTTTAAAAAAATTAATACTCATAGATAATTCAGAAAGAAAGAAACAAAAACGTTGTAGCCTTGGTTTTCAACATCTTTTTTTTTTACTGACTTTCACTGGTTATGCCTAAATGGAGAGCCATATTCTTTCCTGCCCACCTTCTCATGGAGTGCTGTCAGGCTTGAGATACAGCTTCCTCATGTCGGATAACTAAGAGTTGGACCACAACTTTGACATGGGGGCAGGAAAGAGAAGTCCTGGCATTAGGAAGATGCTGGTGGGTTTTGTTACAGTGGGGAAGGCCCACATATGTCTAATTCAAGTCGGCATCTCCAGATGCCTGGAACCAATGCCTAAAACATAGTTGGTGGAAACATGGATGGATGAATGACATATCATGAGTGGTGGGCTCCCTGAGGTCACAGGCCATGCCTTGCACATCCAGCAAGGCCTAGCAGGGTCTGTTCCTCCCTCCCTCCCTTCTTTTTGACGGAGTCTCGCTCTGTGGCCAGGCTGGAGTGAAGTGGCGTGATCTGAGCTCACTGCAACCTCTGCCTTCCAGGTTCAGGCGATTCTCCTGCCTCAACCTCCTGAGTAGCTGGGATTACAGGCACGCACCACCACACTCAGCTAATTTTTGTATTTTTAGTAGAGACGGGGTTTCACCACGTTGGCCAGGGTGGTCTTAATCTCTGGACCTCGTGATCCACCTGCCTCGGCCTCCCAAAGTGCTGGGATTACAGGTGTGAGTCACCGTGCCCAGCCTCAGGGTACTTTCAGCGTAGATGTTCGAAAAGTATTGATGCGCAAGGAAGGAAAGTGCAATCTGTGCCGATTTGAGAGTACTCAGCAAGGTGTCTTTCTGGGCAGACCAGCGAGTACTCAGTGGAAGTGGAGACTTTTACAAATACATCAAGGGAGGATAGGGCTAGATATTTGCACATTCATCAGATATGTATTATACACCTAATATGTGCTAGGCACTGTGGGTGGATAGAAATGACACAATGGGACCTTTGCTCTCAAATAATGTATAGTATGGTAGAAGGTTTAGGGGAATGAATCATTAATCACTGCATCCCAAGGAGTATGATAGTTGTTATGATAAAGGATAGCGCAGGCCAGGTGCGGTAGCTCACGCCTGTAATCCCAGCACTTCGGGAGGCCGAGGCAGGTGGATTCCTTGAGTCCAGGAGTTCAAGACCAGCCTGGGCAAGATGGTGAGCCCTTATCCTCATAAAAATTACAAAAATTAGCCCGGTGTGACGGTGGCACAACTGTAGTCCCATCTACTCAGGAGGCTGAGGTGGGAGGATTGCTTGAGTCTGGGAGGCAGAGGTTGCAGTGAGCTAAGATCCTGCCACTGCACCCAGCCAGGGTGACAGATTGAGACCCTGTATCCAAAAAAAAAAAAAAAAAAGGTAGTGCAGGGTGATATAGGACCATATTGTGGGTGGTGAACACCAAGGAAGATTTACTACTTTTGAAGAATAATAGTAGCTATAATATGGTGTCTACTCATCTTTCCAAGTATTTGTGAGTATTTATTTAGTTCTCCTAAAACCCCAACGTAGATGCTGTTGTCACCCCCATTTTATAGAGGTTGGACATCAGCAGCATAGGTGGAAGCGTCAAGACTTGAACGCAGGCAGTCCAAAGCTAGAGCCCTCAACCTCAACCCCTAAACTACATTGCTTACATGATGGGAATTCCTGGGACAAAGAAGGGTTAGAGAAAAGGCTCTGCCAGGCCAGGAGAAGGGCAGATTAAAAGGCAGAGGCAAGTAGAAGGGCTGGAGTGGGGAGTGGAGGTGAGGTGAGGGAGCTGGGTAGAGAGGCGACAGTCGGGTTATGAGGCTGTTACTGCTCAGATAAGGAGTTGGAACTAGTTCCAAAATCATGGGAAGGCTAAAGGATTTTAAACCAGGAAGAGACATGATTAAATCTGTGTTTCTGTAAGACGGTTGTTTCAGTGTCAGGATAGATTGGAGTGGGGCCAGAGTGGCAGTGGGGAGGGCTGTGAAGAGCCTATTACAGTAATCTGGGTGAGGAGTGACGACAGATGAGAGCTTGGTTTCAGACCGCGGCCATCGGAGTGATGAATGGACGGTCGATGGATTTGAGAGTCTTTAAGGAAGTGAGGTCTGTAGGACTTGGTGTCAAACTGACGTGGGGGTGCATTTCTAGTTCATATGAATCGTTACTTGAGTATAAGGAGAGGAGAAAAAATCGTGAATTTAGTGGTGGGAATGCTCAGTTCGAGATTCCTGTTGGACATTTAAGAGAGCTCTGTACCTCTGCAAATATATGACTTATATTATTTTTAATTTCCTTCCTTCCTTC
>NW_012107241.1:28014-35192 GCF_000951045.1 Mandrillus leucophaeus
GTGGCACGATCTCAGCTCACTGCAACCTCCATCTCCCAGATTTAAGCAATTCTCCGGCCTCAGCCTCCCGAGTAAGAGAACACAAGAGCTTGGAACACAAAAAGTAAACTAGGAAGGACTACCATGTTAAGTCCTGGATATTAATTAACTTGCTTAATCCTCACAACAGGTCTGTAAAATTACTTACATTGTGACAGATAAAAGGATGGGAATGTAGAGAGAGGTTAAGAAATTTGCTGAGTTGCTAAGAAAACAAGTGGCCAAGCTAGAACTCAAATCCTGGGTTTGATCCATACCAATGCTATCCAATAAAGCTTTCTGCAATGATGAAAATGCTCTCTATCTGTACTGTCCATGATGAAGCCACCAGCCACATGTGAATGTTGAGTACTTGAAATACTGGTGTGACTAAGGAACTGCATTTTTAATTAATTGAAATTTATGTAGCCACATGTGACTAGTGACCATGTGTTGGACAGTTCAGTTCTGTGCTCCGCTGTCTTTGGGAGTTATCAGCATATCCATAATAATTGAAGTCTTGAGTGTGATAAGATCTCACAAAGAGATGAATTGCAGTAGATTTTAACCTCGTATGGTCCCAGGCATATTTGAGAATCTGATGAAGGCTGTAAACTTCTATCAGGAACATATAGTATTATTGCACATTATATTGATAACAATTTCAGAGGTCCACAAAACTTAGATTTCCCTGATATAAAACAGGAAGAAGCAAGAACCCCATGGAATGTAAACTCCTTAGGAGCAGAGACCTTGTCTGGTTTGTTTACTGCTCTATACCCAGTATCTAGATTCTAGAACAATGCTTAGTGCATAGTTGACGCTTGGTAATTTTCAATGAGTGTCTGAATGAGTCCTGGGAAACATTTTAGGATCAAGTAGAAGAAGAGCCCAAGAAACTTCCCCAGAAAAAGAAGTGAAAGTAGGACAAAACACAAGAAGCAGGAGAGAATAATGCCAGAGAAGGCAAGAAGTGTGCGTTTCAAGAATGAGAATAATCATCAATGTCAGACCTGCCTGGCTGGTCAAAGATTAAGATTTAACTATCGTCATTGGTCTTGGTGTAACAGAGGTCCCTGCTGATAAAACCAAGGAGAGGTAGGCATGGGTGCATATTGTAACAGATTAATTCATAAAGCAGTGGTGAAGAAGTGGGGGCTTTGAATATAACATCCAGTGAACCTCAAATCCTGGTTGCCCCCCAGAATCATTTTTAAGTTTTTGAAAAAAAAAACATTCCTGGACAGGTTCAGACTCTGACTTCATACATTTGGAGAGAGGCCAAGGAATCTGTATAGTAAAGCTCCTGAATTTATTATAATATTGTTTTAATGGAAGTTCAGCAATTACCAGGTAGTATGTATATTCTTGCAATAAAATGACCATCAAGAGAGGACAACTAAGGCTGGGTGTGGTGGCTCATGCCTATAATCCCAGCACTTTGGGAGGCCAAGGCAGGCAGATCACCTGAGGCCAGGAGTTCGAGAAAAGCCTGGCCAACATGGCAAAACCCTGTCTCTGCTAAAAATACAAAAATTAGCCTGGTGTGATGGCGCAGGCCTGTAATCCCAGCTACTCAGGAGGCTAAGGTGGGAACTTGAACTTGGGGGGCAGAGGTTGCAGTGAGCCAAGATCGTGCCACTGCACTCCAGCCTGGGCAACAGAGCAAGACTGTCTCAAAAAAAAAAAAAAAAAAGAAAAAGAAAAAACTGGAGGGAGAGCCTTTTCTTTTGTTAAACACAGACATGGGCATGTTCAGAGGTGAACTGTTTTATTTTTTTAGTGACATGGTTTTACCCTGTCTTGGCTGGAGAGCAGTGGTGTGATAATAGTTCACTGTAACCTTGATCTCTTCGGCTCAAGCGATCCTCCCACCTTGGCCTCCCCAGTGAAGCAGCGTTGTTGTCTGGGGTAATACCCGAGGTTCGTCATCTCATGCCAAGAAAATTAAGGACACAGACACACATGAAGAGTGAGTTTAGGAGTGAAGGTTTAATAGGCAAAAGAAAGAGAAAGGAGAACAATTCACCCTTGCGAAAGAGAGGGGCACCCAAATAGGAATTAGGCCTGGCCTGGCGGAGTGTACCAGATTTTTATAGACAGGCTTGAGGAGGTGGTGTCTGATTTATACAGGGCTCACAGATTGGTTGGACCAGGTGTGACGTTTACATAGCCCCGGGGGAAGGCTGGCCACTCCACCCTAATCTTACTATGCTGATGGGCTTTCCACTGGGCTGGCACCATGTTGTCTGCTCCTTACCATACATGTGGCTGGCAAAGAGAAAGGAAGATGGAGCCACCCTTTTGAACATGCCTAGTCCCAGGTAGCCTTTTCCTGTTGGCGTAGCTGCTGGCATTCACCCATGGAAGCTTCCAGCTTACTTGTCTATGTCTGCAGCTCGATTTTACAGGCTGCTGTTTGTTAGAAAAGAAAATGATTTGGGGGATGCTTTTCATTAATAGAAAAATCTTATGGAGGACTTCCTTACCGTTCACTATCTGCCTAAATAATTTCTTTTTTTCTTTTTTGAGATGAAGTCTCGCTCTTGTCCCCCAGGCTGGAGTGCAATGGTGGGATCTCGGCTCACTGCAACCTCGGCCTCCTGGGTTCAAGCAATTCTCCTGCCTCAGCCTCCCGAGTAGCTGGGATTACAGGCGCCGGCCACCATGCCTGGCTAATTTTTGTATTTGTAGTAGAGACAGGGTTTCACCATGTTGGCCATGCTGGTCTTGAACTCCTGACCTCAGGTGATCCGCCCGCCTCAGCCTCCCAAAGTGCTGGGATTATAGGCGTGAACCACCACGCCTGGACAATTTCTTCTTAACTCCTATAGCTAGGACTACAGGCACACACTACTGCACCCTGCTAATTTTTGTTTTAATTTATTTTTTGTAGAGATGAAGTCTCACTGTATTGCCCAGGCTGGTCTCAAAACTCCCAGGCTCAAGGGATCCTCCTGCCTCAACCTCCCAAAATGCTGGGATTACAGATGTGAGCCACCTCACCCAGTCCCAATAACCATTAAATAGAGAAGTATTCATGAGTTGTAATGAGCTAGGAAGATATTTAGCTGGATTTTGAATCCCTGAATCTTTGACCAGGGATTCTACCCACTGCTGCAGGTTCCCATGGGAGCCATTAAGCATTAACCTTCTAACTTGGTAGACACATTCTCAATATTCACCTGTTACTTCTAAGTGGTGTTTGAGGATATTGAGGGACGTTGTGTAAGGAATTGGCAGTACCCTAGTCACATTTGTTTACTTATTTTCTATGATTAGACTTTTCCGTACCTGCTTGCCAGTGCCACACAGAAACTCTTCTCTTTTATTCTCTCCATCGTTGCTACCTGCCTTCTCTTCCCCCACACACCTTTCCTACTTCAGCTGAAACAGTAAATGCCAGAGTCATTTTACATGTAGAAATAATTTAGCATGAAAACCCAGCTCTCTTTTCTGTCTGGTGTTGAGGCCCTACTTTTCAGGCTAAGGGCCTCTTCTGTTATCTTTCTCCCATGCACTGGCTATTTCAAAATATTCTGACACACTAACTGAATACTCAGTGTAATAGATATCCACCATTTATGATCCACTCACCAAGGGCCTGATACTGCCCTAAACATGTTCTACAGATGATTTCTACCATTTCTAATCCCCACTGCAATGTTTTCTTTTTTTTAACTTTTATTTATTTATTTATTTTTAAGTAACGGCAATCTTGAATCCAACAGAACTGCAATCATTTAAGGCATGCATTATTACCCACATCTGACTCTTAGAAAAGTGAAATAATTTTCTCAATCTCCCCCTCTGCTAAGTGGCAGAGTCAGGACTAGAATGTGCGTCTCTCTGACGCCATATCCTGAACTCAGATACTGTGACTGGATTATTCACAACTTAATCCTCTGTGCAGTTCTATAAATAGAGGACTAAGTTGTGAGTAATCACAATAAGTCTCCATTTTTCGGGAAATAGGCTAAGGGAGGATAAGTGACTTGGCCAAGGTTAGAAGGCTAATAAGAAACAAAGCCTATGTCCCAAGGACCTCAGTCCAGAAAAACAAAAAAGAAACAAAGCCGGAGGGCAAACCCAGGTTTGTCTGCCTTGGTACTATTTCTACTGTATCACTGCTTAAAATACTGTATTTCCCCATTTTTATTAACAAAGACATCTATGTCTGCCACTCAGAGCCTTTTGCAGCTTCTAATTAGCATGAGATAATTGATACTAATAGGAAAGACTGCCTCAGTTGCAACCAGAAGTAAAGAAATGCAGTACATTAGTCTATGCAGCCTTGGTGTGGGTAAATGTGGTTTCCATCAGGCTCTGGAAATACTGCATTACAGCCTACACATCCCCATGACTACTTGGGACCACCTGAATCTCTCAGAACCCCTTCTGGGCATAGGAGGCTATGACTTTTGTAGTATTGCCTGGAAGAGAAAGAGCTGTTTCTCCCTAGGAAGCACCTCCTCAGTAGAGGTTGCCATATTCTGTCTTTCTAGCAGTAAAGCCGTGCCTTTCAGAGGGCAGAAGGATGGCTTCCTGGTGGTTTGTGGGTTTAGTCTGTACTTTCTGCACGTGTCCTGGGTACAGGGAGGGAGGAAGGGAGATCACTGGAATCATGAGAATTTGCCCAGCCTGCATTGCAGAGCTTCCTGGTCACGGCCTAGTGAATTTCTGCCTTGTGGAACGTGCTTTGGCTCAGATGCCTATGGATTTTTCCCAGTCCTTTCCAGTGCTGCTAGTATTAATGTGGCCTTCCAGGATAAGCTCCTGCACTGGCATGCTGATCTTAAACAAAACCAGGATTCTGCTTCAGCTGGTTTCCTTCATGAACATCCCATATTTTACCAAGAGCTTCCCACCTTATTTAGGAACATGGTCTACTGTTCCAAAATTTAATTTATACAATGAATTTTATCTGAGGCTTGAATGTACAGCAGGAGGATTTAAGTCATCCTAGTTCCATATCTAGCTGTCTTGAGCGAATGGCAAACAGTTGCTTATACAAATTCCCTTCCTTGCAGTGTTAAGCCATCTTTCAGTCATCCGGTGCCCAGGCAAAGACATTCCAAATCCTAGTTTAGAGTTTCTTTTTCAGGGTTTCCAACAGACCGGTCGTTTCATCTGTGAGTGCCCCCTGCTGGACTTCCTCCAAGTTCTTTTCAACCTCCTGGATCCCAGAGTGGACCCAGACTGGATGCTTGTCCCACTAAGGCTTTGACTCATCTGGAGTGGAGGGGGATGTGCTTTTTGACCTTGTAGCATTCTGCACTCCTTTATCAACACCCTGCATGGAGGTTGCTTTATTCATGGTCTCAGAAGATTGGTAGATTTATTTAGGGAGGAGCGTGAGTTGCCTGGAGTCCAGGTGGCCTGTATCATTGGAAAAGGCTCATAGAAGAGAAGAATTGAAAGGGTGTGTGTGAGAGGGTGAGGCAGTGTCTGAATCTCTGGAAATTCTGCTCAACAATACTATTTCATAGGATTGAGTGGAGAAGTGGTTGGCGTCAATGCATCAATGCATCCATTTAACTTCTTTTTTTTTTTTTTTTGAGATGGAATCTCACTCTGTCATCTAGGCTGGAGGGCAGTGGCACAATTTTGGCTCACTGCAACCTCCATCTCTCAGGTTCAAGTAATTCTCCTGCCTCAGCTTCCCAAGTAGCTGGGATTATAGGCGTGCACCGTCACACCTGGCTGATTTTTGTATTTTCAGTAGAGACAGGGTTTCAACATGTTGGCCAGGCTGGTCTCAAACTCCTTACCTCAGGTGATTCACCCGCCTTGGCCTCCCAAAGTACTGGGATTACAGGCGTGAGCCACCGCACCCGGCCCATTTAACTTCTTTAAGACTGTTGACAAACAAGCTGCAATAATGGGACGAGAGAGGACCAGGCCTCTGCCGAGGGTACTGAAGGAGGACAGATCCAGTATGTACCCTATGCCTGTTGCCACCATGGATTTATCTAGAGTCCCTCCAGCTCAATATTCACTTCTCTGATGTGTTCCCTGCAGCTTTGCAACAGAGGTGTCCGCCAGCTACACCTTATTCATTTTTCTGCTGTTGTTGCATTACAGTCCACAGTGAATATTTGTATGTCTTAAGACGGGGAGCTCCTTGCTGAAGAGACCTTGTCCTGATCATCTTTACAGCACTGTCTCCTAGCACAGTGCTGGGTACATGAGAGTGGTAAATGGAATTGAACTGGAATGCGTTTTCTTCTCATTTCTGCATATCTTCAGTCTATCCAGTGTCAGCACAAAAACCTTGTTGTTGTTAAGACAGAATTCTCTTACTGGTCCCAGAAGGAGATGACATTTCTGCATTCTGTGTTCCCATAGCACTTAATACATACTATTGAGAGTTATCATTTTTCTGCTTTTAAATATAGTTATTTATGTTGAATCTTACTTTCCAGATTCTAAGCACTTTGAGAGCAGGATCTTTGTTTGATTCATGTCTTTCTTTTCCTATAACCCACAAAATGATGCCTTGCATATAGAATAATAGCACCTAGCATTTATATAGCAGTTAAAATGTGACAGATGCTCTTTTCCATACTTCACATTTCTTTTTCTTTCCTCTTTCTTTCTCTTTCTTTCTCTTTTTCTTTCCCTCTTCTTTGACTCCCGTCTCCTCCTCTCCCCCCTCCCCCTCCCCTCCTTCTCCCCCTCCCCTCTCCCTCCACTCTCCCTTCCTTCCCCTCTCCTTTCCTCCCCTCCCCTCCCCTCCCCTCGCACAGTGCTGGGTACATGAGAGTGGTAAATGGTAAATGGAAATGGAAATGGAAATTGTAAGCGGTAAATGGAATTGTCACTGGACTAGCTGTCTTGAGTGAATGGCAAACAGTTGCTTATACAAATTCCCTTCTTTGCAGAGTTAAGGCATCTTTCAGTCATCGATGCCAAGGCAAAGTCATTCCAAATCCTAGTTTAGAGTTTCTTTTTCACGGTTTCCAAAAGACAGTTTCATCTGTTAGTGGCCTCCCCTTCCCCTCCCTCCCATCTCCCTTCCTTTCCTCTCCCTCCCCTCCCTTCCCTTCCTTCCCTTCCTTCTCCCTTCCTTTCTTTTCCCTTTCTCTTTCCTTCCCTTTCCTTTTCCCTTTCCCTTTCCCCTTCTCTTTCCTTCCCTTTCCCTTCCCTTCTCTTCTCTT
>NW_012107241.1:35675-101788 GCF_000951045.1 Mandrillus leucophaeus
TGGCGTGATCTCAGCTCACTGCAAGCTCCGCCTCCCAGGTTCACACCATTCTCCTGCCTCAGCCTCCCAAGTAGCTGGGACTACAGGTGCCCACCACCGTGCCCAGCTAATTTTTTGTATTTTTAGTAGAGATGGGGTTTCACCCTGTTAGCCAGGATGGTCTCGATCTCCTGACCTCGTGATCCGCCCGCCTTGGCCTCCCAAAGTGCTGGGATTACAGGCGTGAGCCACCGCGGTGGGTCCTCTTTTTCTTTCTTTTTCCTTTCTTCCTCTCACCACAGTCTTCCAAGTAGCTGGGACTACGGGTGTACATCATAATGCCTGGCTAATTTTTTTTTATAGAGATGGGGGTCTCACCGTGTTGCCCAGGCTGATTAGGAACTCCTGGCCTTTTCTGTTTTTCTTTCTTTTTCCTTCCTTCCTCCCACCACAGTCTTCCAAGTAGCTGGGACTACAGGTGTACACCATCATGCCTGGCTAATTTTTTTTTTTTATAGAGATGGGGGTCTCACCATGTTGCCCAGGCTGATTAGGAACTCCTGGGTTTGAGCGATTATCCAGTCTCAGCCTCCCCAAGTGCTGGGATTACAGGCATGAGCCAACCCGCCGGGTTCCGTGTTGTAGTCTCTTAACCATTGTCTTGATGATGCTTCTTGTACACATAGCGTGATATGAATCTTGTTGGATGCACGTAGTTTGATATTTATTTGAAACCAGTGCACAGTTTGAAGGTGACCCATTGTTGCTTTCTTCTCTGCCATCTGAACTGTTTTCTAAGCTATGGGAAGGAAGGCCAGAGTGGGGCGCCAGAAAGGAGGCGGTCCCTGGTTCTGGTTCCTGAGGCTCCTGGTTGGTTTTCTTTGTTGTTGTTCTGGTTTGGAAGTCAGCAGTGCCATCTAGTGGCTTAACTTGCAAATATCAGCTTAGAATTATTTTTCTGAAATCCTGGTACATGGCCTTGAGTCTAGCCCCCTTTATTAGTTTAAAATTTTGATTGCCAGGGGGAGGATGGGGGGACTAAGAAGAACCAGCTCATCCTGGCTCAGCGGGGTCAAGTGTGACCTCTGCTTTGAAGAGGCTGCAATGCTGATTGTGGTTGGCTTGGTTGAGCCCCGTTGACTGTTTTAAGTGGTGTGTTCTCCTGCTGTGTAGACCCTGCCTCTGGAGCTGTATGGGCTTTGGAATTTGAGTTACAGTCATCTGTGTGCTGCCTACTATGGAGTGACACTTGTCCCAGGTTGTATATAAGAGGATGCTATAACAGGCCAGTTCCAAGTAAGACATCTCATGAGTTAACAACATTGTAGAGAATTTGGTTATGAGGAGTTCGTAATAGGCAAGTCCATCCGAGCTGGCAAAGTGAAAATGATGAGCAGCCACTGCATCGTGAACAAGCCGTAAAAACGTGCTGCATGGAAAGGAAAGAGCAAAGGATTCCCTACACAGTGAGTTCTGCCGAGCAGCTGGAGGCTTTGTGTACAGCGCTGTTCTGGTTTCTGGTGTGTGTGGTAATGTGTATGGTTTCTTGTGTCTGTGTTTGAAAGTTGGATGTAAATTGCTTTTCAGGTCATTTACTTCTTGCTGGAAGAATGGAACATAAGAGCATGTGGTAACTGTAACCACAGAACTCGTGCTTTGGCTGAGAGTGTACAGACACTGGAGCAAGCACTTGCTCTGCAAGATTGTCCAGTTTGTGTTCTGCCGGGCATCTAGGCTAAGGAATATCCTCTGTAGAGACCAGTGCACCTTAGTGCAGCAGATGATCCACCAGAACAAGGAGAAAATGATGGGTATGTGGTAGCCTTGGTTATAGTGACATTTATGGTAATAGGGATTTATTATTAGTAGAACCTATGTAAAGCAGAGGTTGGCCAACTTTCTGGTAATAAGGATTTATTATTAATAGAACCTATGTAAAGCAGGGGTTGGCCCACTTTCTCTGTACAGGGCCAGATGGTGAGCACTGTGGGCTTTGTGGGCCTATAGTGCCCACAACTCTGCCTTAGTTACTCAATTCTGCCTTCACCACTCAGCTCTGACATGGTAGCAGGAAAATAGCCAAAGATAATATGTAAATGTAGGCGTGGCTGTGTTCCCGTAGAACTTCATTTCTGGACACTAAATTTAAATGTCACATCATTTTCACCTGTCATGAAATATTCTTTTTTGGATTTTTTTTCTTCCAACCACTAAAAAGTACAAAAAGCATCCTTAGCTCACAGGGCTAAGCGAAAACATGTGGCTCTAGGTTGAGCCTAGAATTTCTAGTTTGTGGACTCCTGATCAGATGGCTGGAGTATTTAATACTAATTAATGAAAATGATTTGTTCATCAGCTATGTGGGCAGTTAGTGTCATGAGTGTCTGATAAGCTTTTCTCTGCCTGGAGTAAAAGGAAAGGCCATTCTTTCCCATGTTACTATAAGATATGACCTCCCAAAAGAACTCTGCCGGAACTAAAGCTGTGTAATTATCTCACCTACAGTGCTTTAAGGTGTGGGGTTCCACCCTTTATTCCCTCTTCTATTTCTTATCCTCCTCAGCCTCCCCCGGAGGCAGAGTGGCAGACTAAGTGACCCCAGACCCCATCCAGCCTTTTGCCTTACTGGGGAAGCAGAGTAGATGACTCCTGGCCCCATCCAGTCTTCTGTCTTACTGGAATCTCCCTCCTCCCACACCTCTCACACCCTTCCCCCAACACCCCACCCAGTCCACGTCAGTGGTTTGAGAGTCTCTGGTGGGCTGAGGAGAATGGGATTATAATCCCATCAGAGAGAGGAAGAGGAGTGGGCAGAGAGAATGCTGGAGGCATTTGCTGGTTGTGGTATATATAGCCAGGGAAGAGCGTGGTGGTAGCAGGGCGAGATGGGCCTCTTCTGTTTTGGCTGGCAAAAGACAGTCTGCAGGTGTGATGGCCGGGGATTTTACCAGCCTTGTGTTGTTTCTCATATGGTCTAACTGTGCATTCTCTATGCTAGACTTACTTGGGGGAACTTGTATCTTTAAAATTTTGTAAGCCCATGTCTTTGTCGTTGAAGTGTAAGTGACCTCCCCCAGGGTTGAGAAAGAAGCTGAAGTTAACGGTTGATATCCTGTGTCTTTCCTCAGCAGCCAACAGAGCAGTCAGCAGAGCAGCCACGATGATGATTCTAGCAGGTTCCTGAGTCCTCGAGCGCGGGAAGAAAGGTAAGGTCCAACTTGGAGGGCGAGATGGGGGCAAAGAATAGAGGGGGTGGGGTGGAATGTTTGAGGAAGATTGTGCCTCTGCTCTGTGCAAAATAAAATGTGGAAAACTGAAGAGGAATGAGAGAGCCTCAGACCTCTGTGCTTGACTGATTAGAAAGACGAAACTTTCACCCCAAAAAGGAAAAGGGGCAACACAAAGGGGCTGGTCTGGAGGCTTTTTGTGTTCAGCAAAAGAAGTCAACATGTGGCAAAGCAAATAGGTTGAAAAGACTTCATACTGAGCCCGGTGTGGTGGCTTACACCTAATCCCATTACTTTGGGAGGTCAAGGCGGGTGGATCACTTGAGGTCAGGAGTTCGAGACCAGCCTGGTCAACATGGTGAAGCCTCATCTCTACTGAAACTACAAAAATTAGCCAGACACGGTGGCATGTGCCTGTAATCCCAGCTACTCCGAGGCTGAGGCAGGAGAATCACTTGAACCCGGGAGGCGGAGGTTGCAGTGAGCCAAGATCGTGCACTCCAGACTGGGCGACAGAGGGAGACTCCATCTAAAAACAACAAAAACAAAAAACAAAACCTTACAGTGGAGTTAGGACTTGAGTCATGCCCTATAGGTTGGGTACAATGTGGATCAGGAGGTGAAGGGCATTTTGTGCCTGAGGAAGTTGCATAGCCCAGGATGTCAGGTGTCGGATGGCGTCAGATGGCAGCAGGGTTAATGAAAAATGAGGCGGGATGTCTGGGATGCAATGAGAATATAGAGGCTCTTGAATGCTTGGTTGAGGATGGGAGATACAGCTAGCTAAGCACTCAGTGTAAGGCCCAGCCAGCGCCTGCTTCGCGCAGTGCCTGTGAATGGTAGACAGTGGTGGATTTGCCGTAGCAAGTTAAACTTCTTTGCCTACAGAAAGCTGATGGTATTGATGTTAACTAAAAGGAAGTCTCAGCTGGCCTACCGCGGAGGCTCTGCTTTTCGTCTAGGTCTGTTTATCGTTTTTATCAACGAGCTGGGTGAAAAAGCAGAAGGTGCTTTTACCACATTTGTCAACTTATGGTGGACCCTCTGCTGAGAGGGGGTAGAGGACACTAAGTGTGATAGAATCAAGATTTAGTATTATTTTGAGTAGAACAATGGGTGGAAACCAAGGAGATGTTTTCTTTTTAATGGAAATGTGATTTTTTTTTTTCCTTAGAGTCTCGCTCTGTCTCATAGGCTGGAGTACAGTGGTGTAATCTCAGCTCACTGCAACCTCCACCTCCTGGGTTCAAGTGATTCTCCCACCTCAGCCTCCAGAGTAAGTGGGGTTACAGGCATGTGCCACCACACCCCTCTAATTTATAATTTTAGTAGAGACGGGGCTTCACCGTGTTGGTCAGGCTGGTCTTGAACTCCTGGCCTCAAGTGATTCACCTGCTCCGGCCTCCCAAAGTGCTGAGATTACAAGTGTAAACCACCATGCCCGGCTCACTATGAAGTCTTGAAATGTCTATGAAATATGATATTATCTTGTATATTTATATTAGAAAAGATTTATTTCACAAGTGTAGAATTGCCACAGGGAGCCTAATTTGATAGGATTTCATGTGAAAAAGAAAGAATATTTTTATTTGCCAGCCAAATATGAGCCAATAATATGACACAACTACCAAATGATCTTCAAAAGTTTTTAATTCATTCATGGGAGCAGGGTGCATGGATTAAAAGAAAAAAAAAGATGTCACTATAATCTATACTAGTATGATCATATTTCATGTATTATTCCAGCTCTTTGGAAGTAGATACTGATGCATTAGAGTCCAGAAAAGAATGATTATATGATAAATATATCATTATAATATGAGTTGATTGTGGCCCTGCATGGCGGCTCACACCTGTAATCCCAGCATTTTGGGAGGCTGAGGCAGGCAGATCACTTGAGGCCAGGAGTCTGAGACCAGCCTGGCCAACAAGGGGAAGCCCCGTCTCTGCTAAAAATACAAAAATTAGCCGAGCATGATGGTGCATGCCTGTAGTCCCAGCTACTCCAGAGGCTGAGGCAGGAGAATCACTTGAACCCAGGAGGTGGAGGTTGCAGTGAGCCAAGACTGTGCCACTGCACTCCAGCCTGGGCGGAAAACAAACAAACAAACAAACAAAAAAAATGAAAAAAACCAGTTGGTTGAAGGAAAGAGATTTAGCTTGGAAAAGAGATTTTTGGTTATCTGAAAGCTGAAGAAATAGAATTGGAGGGTTAGAAGTCAGTGAGAAGGATTGCAGGTCAGGATAAGAAAGTGCTCTTCCGTGATAGAGCTGTACTCACTTGGATTTTCTATCTGAGAACTGAGAGCTAAGTGACTAACGGGTGGGGCATGTGTACAGTGTGGATATGCTGAACAAAGGGATGGTTCACATTCCAGGCGGGACAGCGAGCGATTTCATTGCACTTCTCAGGATGACACGTAATTTGAAACTGATGAACTGTTTATTTCCATTTAATATTTTCTTTTCTTTTTCTTTTTTTTTATTTTTTTATTTTTTTATTTTTTTATTTTTTGAGATAGGATCTCTGTCACCCAGGCTGAAGTGCAGTGGCGTGATCTCAACTCACTCCAACCTCTGCCTCTAGGGCTTAAGTGATTTTTCCCACCTTAGCCTCCTGAGTATCCGGGACTATAGGCACCTGCCACCATACCTGGCTAATTTTTGTATATTTTTGTAGAGACGAGGTCTTGCCACATTTCCCCAGCTGCTCTGAACTACTGAGGTCAAGTGACCTGCCTGCTTCAGCCCGCAAAGTGTTGGTATCACAGGCGTTAGCCACCACCCCACTTAATATCTTCTGACTACACTTGACTGTGGGTAACAAACTTCAGGTAAGGGGGGGACTACTGTAATCTCTCCCTTTCATAGGAGTGTTCAAGCAAAAGCTGGGTGCTGTGTCAAAAGGGATTTCGTTCTGGTTGAGAGAGTGGAACCTCTCTAGTCCTTATTTCTTTAGGTTATAAGGTCTTGTGAGTTCTGCCCTAGTTCTCAGTTTTGTGCCCCCTATTAATCAAAACAGTTCAGCTTATCGATTTAGACCCATGCATATGGAGACATGGCACTCCCAAGGAGCAAAGACGAATCATCCTTGTCAAGATGCTTAATCAGGTACGATCTGATCTGATGGCAGTTCTCTTAGTCCCTAGAGTACCCTCCACTGTCTGTGCAAAGCTTTCTAGATTGCAGCAATCATAATCTCAAAATTAGAAGAGGCCACAGAGGTGCCCCAGCAGAGCCACCTTCCCTGTGCTGTGCACCAAACATCTCCAGAAGTATACTGTCCATTTCTGAGCGTGATGTCTTTGGCTGTTCTTCTACCAGTTCTATGACTGACAGTTCCTTAACTCACTTTATATTATCTCTGCTGCTTGGGGCATTCCTGGAAGAGATGAGTAGTGCTGAGATGCATATACCCTAATATATTTTTCCCAAGGACATAGCTGCTTGCTAACTAGAGAGAACTCTGCCTTTTGTTTGGTATTTGGGACTTTACATTGATATAAATTCTGTTCTAACTTCTCCTTTCTAACCGCTCACTCCTCCCACCAAAGGAAATGTTACAAAGGTTCTCCCATCTAAACCTCTGCCCAGAAAAACTCTCTCGATTTCTTCCCTGGTCCGTTGTTCCCATCCTGGCCCACTCGCAGCCCCCTAAGCTCTTGATGGTGGATGGAGATGTTGTTTTGCATCAACTCACTTTGGAGAGTATGAGGAACAGAGAGAATGTGGTCAGAAGTATGCTTCCTCTGGCGGTCCCTGGGACCAGCCCACCCCACCCACCCCCAAAACCTCGGAAATTGGCTCTAGTGTGTGTTCACTCACCGTCGCCCTTCTGAAGAAAGTCTTTGTTCTCTTCTTGGCTGCTGGGTTCCTTCTCCTGGAGAGAACAAGTTTCCGGAGCTCAAATTAGTCTCCCAGGCTCAGCTCAGAACTCACTCACACTCTGCACCTGATTCTTCCTACCCACTTGAGAGTCTCCAGGTGTTTAGGACTTTGATCTGTGATGTTCTGACCTGGGGTGAGATTGGAACCCTGGGGCGATGGGGGCAGTGGTGGGCATCGGCCTGTGCTCCTCGTTCTGGCCCCCTCTGAGGGACAGTGCACCAAGCCGTGAATGGCGGCATTTCCTGCACTGATGAGGCCTCCCTGCAGTCCTCTTCTTTACTCTTCGTAATGCCCCTGGGTGGCAGGTGGAGCTGCTGGTATTGTCACTGACTGAAAACGGTCAAGGATGAGGTGGATATTATGGATTTTTTTTTTCCTGTGGCTGCTTCTAATTTTCCAAACCACATCGTCAATTGTACCATGAAAAATTGTTTCATAGAGCAGGCGAAATAATTAACATTGATTTCTTCTACTTTAAAGATTCAAATTATAACCTTTCAGTACCGGATGCACTTTCAACGGGTTTAATAAAATATTGGTTTTTTTTTTCTTGTTTTTGTGTAAGGTTCGGAACGGTTATCATTAATTTAGAGACTGCATAGCTACCCTGCTATACACGGCAGTGGGTAGAATGCTTTCATATGGTGTTCAAACCTAAGGATTTCTGAGAAAGGTTTTTTCCTTATTCACACTGATGCTCTGTCCTGAAGGAAAGCCTTTGGAACCATGACAGGAGTAGAGGGTAGGTTAAAGGACTGTGACATACATTTGCTGGGTGGATGTGGCATGAGCGAGAAGGGTTGATTTTTATGAAAATGTGTTTATTAGGAAATGGAGATTGCCTCAGAGATAAGAATAATTCTTCCAGGTTTCCAGTAGAAAGCAAAATAGGTAACTTCCCCAAAGTGTGTGTGTAATGGAATGCAGGACATTAATTCATTCTTTTTTTTTCCTTTTGAGACAGAGTCTTGCTCTGTTACGCAGGCTGGAATAGTGGCACAATCTTGGCTCACTGCAACCTCCACCTCCCAGGTTCAAGGGATTCTTCTGCCTCAGCCTCCTGAGTAGCTGGGACTATAGGTGTGTGCCACCATGCCTGGCTAATTTTTGTATTTTTTGGTAGAGACAGGGTTTCACCATGTTGGCCAGGCTGGTCTAGAACTCCTGTCCTCAAGCAATCCACCTGCCTCTGTCTCTCAAAGTGCTGGGATTACAGGCATGAGCCACTGCACCCAGCCTAACTGTGTATTTGTAAAGGCAATTTACTTAGTGTTACTCAACCCTCAACCGTAGTTACCTCCTTTGTAAAAATTTGATGTCCATTGGATTTTCTTATAAAGAATACATGAGAAAACAGTCATAAAGAGCCATTAAGTAGGTGCTTGACAAATGGTAGCTGCTCGTGCTCTGATTCTGGCTATCATAACATTTTACTCTCAGTTTCCTACCAGATCTTACATTCTTCTGTTCTTGACAAAGCCGGGCACCATGGCTCACCCCTGTAATCCCAGCACTTGGGGAGGCCGAGGTGGGTGGATTGCCTGAGCTCGGAAGTTCGAGACCAACCTGGGCAACATGGCAAAACCCCATCTCTACCAAAAATACAAAAAATTAGCTGGGCATGGTGGCATGTGCCTGTGGTCCCAGCTACTTTGGAGGCTGAGGTACAAGATCCCTTGAGCCTGGGAGGCGAAGGTTGTAATGAGCCTAGATTGTGCCACTGCAGTTCAGCCTGGGTGACAGAGTGAGACCCTGTCTCAAAAAATACAAATAAAAATAAAAATAAAGAAAAAGCAAAGACAGAATGAAGGTATAGAATATTGAGCATCTGCAAATGTCACACATATATACTCCGGATAAATAGACTAAGTTGTGCTATTTCCCCCTCAAGAAACTGATTCTCTTATGGTGTGATATACCTACAAATAAACAAGTATAATAGAATGTAATAGTTGACTTAAAGAATTATGCATAAGGTAATACAACTGAAGAATTTTACAAGCTGGGTGTGGTGGCTCATGCCTGTAATCCCAGCAATCTGGGAGGCAGAGAGGGGTGGATCCCTTTGAGGCCTGGAGTTCGAGACCAGTCACCAACATGGCAAAACCCCATCTCTATTAAAAATACAAAGATTAGCTGGGTGTGGTGGTGTGCGCCTGTAGTCCCAGCTACTCAGGAGGCTAAGGTTGGAGAATCACTTGAGTCCGGGAGGCAGAAAGTGCAATGAGCTGAGATCGCACCACTGCACTTCACCCTGGACAACAGAGTGAGACTCTGTCTCAAAAGAAAATGAAGAAGTTCACTAAGTGCTTACTATGTACTTAAACCTGTGCAGTAAACTTTGCATACATTTTAAAATATAATCCTCTCAACAGGCCTATCAAGTACGTGCCATTATCTGCATATTAGAGTTTAGAAAAACCAAGGCTTGGGGAATTAAACTTGCCACAGAGAAACACAGCTACTGTTTAGGGTGAGGTCAGGGGTGGGAGGGTTTCCAGAAAACTCCACAGAGGGGGCTGTGCTTCAGCTGAGAACTGCAAGAGGAGTAGGAGTCTGTCACATGGACAGCATTTGCAAGCGAGGGAACAAGATGTACATAAGCATGGAGGCGGGAGAAAGCAAGGCATGTTCAGGAACCACAAATACTTCAGTGTGCTGCAGCATCATATTCTAGGAGAGGGGTAGTTAGTGAGTGGCCAGGAAAGGCCTTTGGACAGGTAGGCAAGTGCCTGGTCATGCCATGTCCTGCTGTAATAAGGAGTGAGTGTTCTTTATGGATGATTGGAAACCACTACGTTATGTTTTTTTGTTTGTTTGATTTTATTTTTTTAGAGATGGAGTCTTGCTCTGTTGCCCAGGCTGGAGTACAGTGATGCAATCTCGGCTCACTGCAACCTCCTCCTCCTGGATTCAAGTGAATGTCCTGTCTCAGCCTCCTGAGTAGCTGGGATTAGCTGGGCGTCCATCATCATGCCCAGCTAATTTTTGTATTTTTAGTAGAGACAGGGTTTCACCATGTTGGCCAGGCTGGTCTCGAACTCCTGACCTCAGGTGATCTGCCTACTTTGGCTTCCCAAAGTGCTGGGATTACAGATGTGAGCCACTGCACCCAGCTGCCACTGAGTTATGTTGAGAAACGGAGTATCTGCGTGTCTTAGTTCAGGGGGCTATAACAGAATACCATAGACTGGGTGTGTTGTACATCACAGAAAATTATTTCTTTCCATTTTGGAGCCCGGGAGGTCCAAGACCAAGATGTGGGCATTCAGCGGGTGGTGAGGTCCTGTTGTCTTCATAGACAGCTGTCCTCTTGCTGTGTCTTACATGGTAAAAAGGAGAACTCTGGTCTAGTGAGCCCCCTTATAGGGGCACTAATTACATTCATGAGGGCTCCATTTTCATGATTTATGACCCCGCCTCTTAACACCATTGCACTGGAGGTTAGGATTTCAACATATCCAGTTTGGGGTGGGCACCAACACTGAGTCTATAGCACCAGGTCGCCCCCAAATATTCCTGTGAGAAAAATCACACCTGAGAGATGTTCAGAGTTGAGTCCTAGTCCCTCCAGGGCTGTGGAGGACGGATACCTCCCTCAGGGGCTCTCCATGCTGGGCATTTGGGCATGGTGGATGCCAACCTGGATAACCTGTGGCCCAGCATTAACTGCCTGCCTGGCCCTGCTGTCTGCTAGGCAGGGATTCCAAGACGAAGATGTGGTCTCTGCTCTTGAGTAATTCTTCAGCCCCATGACTTAACGTGGCCATCAGGCATCAAGAACAAGGCCATGTGGGTGATGACACGTGGGAATGGAGGTGTGAACCTGGGGAGCCGATCTTCTCCCCTTACCACCCCACGGCCCTGACTGAAAGCTTTGGCCCTTCTCCTCCCTGCTTGCCACCCCACGGCCTTGACTGAAAGCTTTGGCCCTCCTCCTCCCCCCTCGCCACCCCACATACCTGACTGAAGGCTTTGGCCCTCCTCCTCCGCTGTCACACTCAGTGAGGGGGAGCCCTACCCCAGAAGTGTATCTCACAAGAGCATCAGGGACGCAGTGAAAGGGTGATGCTCAAGGGAGACAGGAAGGGAGAGCAACATAAAGAAGTGGCTCCATGCCCATGGTGCACCCTGGTCAGCAGAGGAAGGAGTGTGGGACCCGATGGAAATTTGGAGCTCAGGGAAAATGGTGGGGCGGGGGGGGCTTTACCTCTCTTGTGTAGCCCCTCAAGTTTGACCCCTTAGATTGCCCAGGAACAGCAGGTGCTAGAGGAATGGTATCCATGTGGGCATGGAAATGAGGCAGATTCTGGGGCCACTGGACCAAGGGGAGGGAAGGGCTCATCAGCACCCACCCAGGGAGCCTGTCCATTTATGTTCCCAGATAAAGGGTCCTAGAAGAGTTAAAAAAAAAAAAAAAAAAAAGAAGAAAAAAAAGAAATCATGCCTGGCCTGTGGTTAATGTGTATGTGCCTACTAGTAGTATTATCATTAAAATACTGGGTCGAGGAGGAAGGATTTGAGGAGCAGAGGTGGCAGTGAGTTTAATTTAGACATGTAGCGTGAACTACTCGTGGAGTGTGCCAGTGGAGAGATACACTAGGCCATTGGCTACGCCGTTTGAAGCTCAGGGGACGAGACTGAGCGTGCTAGTTGGGCAGCCACCACTGTGGAAGAGCACAGCAACGAGAATGTAGTTGAGGCAAGAGTCTTAGGATTAGCAAAGTTTAAGCAGAAGACAAAGGAAGGAAGAATTTTAGAAGATTGTCCATTGAAGCCAAGATGACTAGGAAATAGTAATGGAGAAGCAAGAAAGAATAGTTAAAAGGGTAGAAATAGGTAAGAAAAGGACTAAAAGGAATCCTCTGCAGTGGCAATTTGTGGAGATCATTGGTTACCACAGAGCACTTTCAGAAGAGTATATCTGAGGGGAGGGAGAAGAGACTGACCGTAGTGATTTCATTCTAGAAGTCTGCCTGGGAAGAAGAGAAATAGGGAGGATACCTAGAGGGGAACACAGGGATGACTGGGGAAAATTATTGTTTCAATATGGAGAGACAGAAGCACTTTTTTGTAATCTCTGAAGTAGAAATTGATAGCTCAAGGCCAAGAATTTCAGGGAGGGTAAATTCATTTGTTCATTCATTTGACAAACTGATCAATTATGCACTATCGGCCAAGTGTGATGACTGGTGCCTGTAATTCCAGTGCTTTGGGAGGCTGAGGTGGGAGGATCACTTGAGGCTAGGAGTTTCAGACTAGCCTGGGTAACCTGGCAAAACCTCGTCTCTACAAAAAATAGCTACTGCACTCCAGTCTGGGCGTAGAGCAAGACCCTGTCTCAAAAAAGAAAAGAAAGAGCTCTATGTACTGTGGTTTCTAGTCTTGTTGAAGGGAGAATATTAAACATGTTTGAGAATATGCAAACTTGGAATTTGGATGGGTGTCTTAAAGGAAGGGGACATAGTACCAGGCAAAGTGTACCGAAGAAGCTGGACCCGGCCAGAGGGATTGGGGCCAAGGTGTAAGGCTTGGGCAAAGACTAGAAGGATGAATTGGAAACAGTGATGTGAGACAGATGAGATGGTATGGATGAGATGAGGCAGGAGCTTTGATGGCCAGGAGGACCAGGATATAGTAATAGAGAAGCAAGAAAGAATAGTCAAAAGAGTCTTGGTCTTTATTTTACAGCCCAGGAAGCCACTGAAGATCTTTGAGACAGGAGATGACAGGATCAGATTTGCTTATGAAAAAATTGCTCACAAAAACACAGAGGCTGTTTCATGGATACTGGGAGATCAGCTGAGGTCCTTAGGAGACTGTTACTATATCCAAGCTAAGGATGTTTGTGTCTTGGAATGTGGATGGTGATAGTGAAAAAAAGAAGTAGACAAATTCAAAATATATTTAGGGGATAAAATGTCCAGGGCTTGATGATGAATTGGGTACATATGGGTGTGAGAGAAGGGAGGTGTTCAAAGTTGAGTCCTAGGATTCCAGCTTGCCCAGCTAGGGGGTGCCATCTGTTGAAAGATGAGGAAGCAGAGTTTTAGAGGAGGCAAGAGAAGGTGGGTCCAGATCACAGGTGAGAAGATTACCTTTGAACAGGAGAGACTGATTGAGGTGGATGCAGTGAGTTCCTAGGTGCTATGGTAGGAAGGCGAGGAGGTTCGTGGCAGCAGTATATTTTCTCTGTGTGATGGAAAATGATGTCTCCTAACTGAGATCAGTGAAGGTGGAATGAGAATAGTGTGATGTTTAGATATAATTAATTTTGGAACTTTTTTTGTGTCAGCTTTTCTCCAAGTACCTTAAAAGACATTTGTGGCTGGGTGCAGTGGCTCACGCCTGTAATCGCAGCACTTCGGGAGGCTGAGGCGGATGGATCACCTGAGGTCGGAAGTTTGAGAACAGCGTGGTCAAAATGGTGAAACTCTGTCTCTACTAAAAATACAAAAATTAGCAGGTGTGGTGGTACACACCTGTAGTCCCAGCTGCTTGGGACGCTGATGCACAAGAATCATTTGAACTCAGGAGTCAGAGGCTGCAGTGAGCCGAGATTGCGCCACTGTACTCCAGCCTGGGCAACAGAGCAAGACTCTCTCTCTCAAAAAAAAGGACTTTCGTGTCTTACATGTCATGTTAGGGCTCACCTCATTTCTTCCAGTTGAGGGAGGGAGGTGAGTCTTATCACACCTATTTTATAGGTACAGGAGTAGGCTGTGGCTAATTCTGTTGCAGCACTTACCACATCCTTGTGTGCTATGTGATTTATCTGTCTCCCTGTTAGTTGATGAGATCATGGGGACAGAAACTGTGTATTTCTGTTGTCTCTTGTGTCCAGCACAGAGTAGGTGCTCAGAAATTGTTTGGGATTTGGAATTCAGGAACAAATGAATGGAGAAACCAAGGTATTGGCATTTGAGGTCAAGGGGCAAGTTTTAGGAATTGACGCCGTCGTGCTAAAGTAAGATCGTCACTGCCAACTCGGGTCTAGCCACTGAGATAGATAGCTTCCTAGTAGAAGAAGAAGTCTTTTCAATTTTGCTTATTCTGTCCCAGAAATATATCCCCAGTAGCATATTTCCAGAATAGTCTGGCTCCATCTACCTGCCTGGCCAATGAATTCCCCATGGACTCACGGACACTCCCGTGATCCCTTACCATGGGGAGAAAGCCAAGTTGCAAACCCTCTGGGAGCAGTGCCCGCTGCTCCTCCCCTTCCCCCAGCACCAGCAGCTGACATCACATGCAGGTACAGCTTCATCCTCCTTGTCTGAGGACAAAGGAGGGGAGGAAACTCACCAAGTGCCCAGAGCTCTGCCAGATGTTGAAAGATGGAGGAGGGCTTCATTTGGAGCTGTGGCTTGGGCAAAAGGCAGAGGGGATCTCGGTAACACAGGACCCCAGGCTTGCCCACCCTGGGCCCTCCACCTGCCTGTGTTTTATACTGAACCACAGGGAGGGGAGCACTTATGTGCAGGAGTCCACAGTTGACAGCTGGGGTAGCTGCAGGGGCAGCAAGTCCACGCAGCTCCAGAGTGAGCCCCCAGCTCTTGGGGTCCCAGCTGCCATGTGGCCAGCCCTCCCCTGAGCCCAGCATGGTGCAGAATCTACAGCCAGAGACCGTCTCATGCGGCACAGCTGTAAAGCAGGCTTGTCACTACCACGTCTCCTCCCTGAGGAAGAAGCTGGCCTTTCTGCGAGCCAAGTAGGTGGTGGGGACCCTGGAGATGAGGTTTGGGATTGCCCGGGTTGGCTCCATGTTTGGAGATGTTGTAGGTCCCTGCCCAAGAGGGAGACTCAGTGATCCATTGCAAGAGGCTGAAGGGAAAGGCCAAGGGGTGTGGGTGGCTGCGATGCTGACTAGGAGACTGAGTCTGTGCCTCACTGTGTGCCTCCCAACAAGGTGCCTTGGCCTCCGGGTCCTTCTTCATAACTGGCCAGGGACCATTACTTTTCTCCTTTATGATAAGTTGCTCCAGTCCGTAAAGAAATTGGAAATCTTGAAAAAGGTGTGGTAGGGAACAGTGTAGTTGACCTGGGTAGGGTCCCCTGGGCAGGGGCACTGGCGTCTCTGGGGTGTGGATCATTCCCTTCCACTTATAGGGACCTAAGCGGCAGGTGTTTGGGGCCATTGCTCAGTGTATTCATTTCTATATCACCTCTTTGGGCACTTTGGTCTGACTCCAGAACTATTTGAGCACACATCAGATGTGGGGCATTTTTTCCTAAAACAGCCCCTGTACCTGGCAGATGGGCTGCAGTGGCACCTGGCTGAATCTGCCCTGCCCTCCTGGCCTCTGTAACTAGAAGAAGGAGGAGATTTCCTGGAGGAGGAAGAGGTTCCAGCCCCTAAGATTAGAATTAAATTTGAAGGCTGGCAGGCATTCAAGACAGAGTGTCATGTAAACTTACGGGCAGGTTTGTGTGTTTTTGCTTTTGTTTTGGCGTGAAGAGAAACATCACTGAGAAAGATGGAATGAATGAAGTGAGGAGGGAAAAGGAAGGAGAAAGGCAGAAAGAGAGGCCAAAGGGATTTCAGAGGTAGGGAAAGGCTAGAGGCAGTAGGTGGCTTTACCTCAATCCTCTCTCTCTCTCTCTCTGTCTGTCACACACACACACACACACACACACACACACACACACATGCATAGATGGCCTGTGATTGTTTAGCTGTCTATTGACAAGGGTTTCTCATGGCTGAAGTTTTGAGGCTGGTGAGCAAAGACTATGTCCCTCTCTGATTAGATGACTTCTCTGGTACTGATATTCAGTGCTGTGCCTTGCACACAGTAGGTTCTCAACAGATAATGGTAGAATAAGGAAGTCTCTGATCCTGTGATGTGGTGCAAGGACAAGATTCAGTAATGGCTGCGGGGAACTCAGGTTTTGGAGACCAAAAGACCTTAGTTTAAATTCCAGCTCTACCACATCCTGGCTGTGGTGCTTTTGCAAAATCATTTCATCCTCTCTGAATGTTTCCTTTCTGAAAAATGAAGAAAATTGTACTTACTTTATGGAGCTTGTGGGGATCGAACTAAGATAAAATAAGAAAGGCACTTAGCACTGTGTCTGGACGTAGCACACAGTAAGTGGCAGCTTCTGTCACTGCCAGCAAACAGTAGGCTTGGGCTTAGCCTGCAAAGGGTGTGGAAGGTGAGTTCTGAGCTCTTAGAGAACCAGGAGGTTTGCAAACTTATTAAGGGAAGCCACACATGAGTCCATGAGAGGTAATGTTTGACTTCCCAGTTGCCAGGGGAAGCCAGTTATATAAGCTCTGGTCTTCGCTGTCCTGGTGAGAGACAGCTGCCTTGAGGGTGGGGTGAAGAGCCCAGAGTGGCAGTTGTGTGGACGGGCTTCCAGAGCCACCCGCAGGCAGCCCACTCGGACTCCATGTGGAATGTGGGCACAGAAGGTGTTCAGTTAGTTCCAGCTGATTAGGAAGAGGGCCCCATCTCAGAAGAGGCTCACTTTGATTAAATGCTGCAGTGGAAGTGTCCCTTTGGAAACAGCTTCAGTAGAGGCCCCAGATGTTCGTACTGTTCAGATCCCAGGAACAGTGTTGTTAATAGTGGTGCTGTTGGTGGAGAGGAAGTTCTGAGTTCTTCCTCCCTGTGAGTGACTCATCACTCAAACTGCCCTCAGCTCAGATTCCTCACCTGGGAGCTGTCACATCTCAGAGAGGCTGCCTCTTACCCCTTTGTCCCAGTAGGGTTTCTCTCCCTTACTTGCATCAGGATAAATGGCTTATTTTCCATGTTAGCATTAATCACATTATAATTGTATTGATCTGTTGACTTGATCATTGTCTGTCTCCCCAGCTAGTCCCTAAATTGCATGAGAGCAGGGATCATCTTTGTTTTATTGTGTCCCCAACACTTAGCATGGTGCTTGGCACATGATAGTACTTAAATACTAAATGAGTAAATGAACCAATAAATAGCCATGTAAGACTTTTTTGTTACCTCTAACATTCTAGGATCATGGGATTTTGTGACTGTAGCCCAAATGGAGGGCAAAGACTGGCCCTTACACATCTATTAACCTTTTTAAACTTCTCATGCTCATGGAAGTGTTTTGATCTGTGACCACCTCTCACATGTTCCCCTTTCTCTGATCCACGTGCACATATGCTTAGGGGGTCACATCGTCTTGTGGAAGACAGCACATAAGGCCATAAGGCCTTTTTTTTTTTTTTTTTTTTTTAAGGTCTGAGCTAAGTTCTGACTTTTGAGGGCAGGGCAAAGAAGCAAGTGAGCGCTCCTGTCTTGCTCCTACCTCCCCAAGTTCCCAGCTTAGAGCTCCTCTTTAGCAGTCCTGGCTGCTTCTGTGACTGTCAGCAGAACTGTCCGCAGGTGTAACCATCACCTGCTCTGTTTCTCCTACTCCAGCATTTCTTCTTTGTGCCTGAGAAAGGGGAGTTGTTAATTATAGCTCAGCAAACTCCTCTTATCTTTGCTGATGCCATAGTTGGGATTTAGATTTGGACAACTGGCAGAATGGATGGTAATTTTTATTCCCCAGCTTCCCTACTTCCTGCTGGGAGAAATTCCATCCTCCTACCAGCCTCAGCGAAGAAGGAATGTGAGTGGGTGGCAACTCAGGGGCTCAAGGCAGAGAGTCCAATCTCAGGCTTGTCCTGCTCTCTGCTGCATTCTTTGCCTCCCTTGTACTCCAGGGTTGAGATGAAGTCAGAGGATAAACTGCTGGGTTCTCTTTTCAGTCACTCACTGATTAATCATGTAAGCTCGGGAGAGCTCTTTACTACTCCTCGCTTGCTTTTCTGGTACAATGAGGAAGTCATTGTACCAGAAGCTGATGCTCCGGCTTGGATGCAAACACCTATTACTAAAATTTGTTTGAGCACATACCATATATATATACACACACACACACACACACACACACACACACAAATGCAGGCACACATACACACACACATAAATTCTGTGTGCATTTCTGTACTAAATATTTTATGTATACTGTAACATAATGAAACAAATTTTAACAAGGTGGAATAAACATACATATAAATACAAGTCCTAATATGCTTTTTAAAAAATTAAAAAAATTCTATGAATACATAGTAGGTGTATATGTTTATGGGTTACATGAGACACTTTAATATAGGGATGTAATAGTCACAGCATGGAAGATAGGGTGTCCATCCCCTCAAGCATGTATTCTTTGTGTTACAAACAATTCAATTATACTCTTTTAGTTATTTTAAAATGTACGATCATTATTGACTATAATCGCCCTGTTGTGCTACCAAATACTAGGTCATATTCTTTCTATTTTTTTTGTACCCATTAATCACCCCACTTCCCCCCTACTTTTCCACTGCCGTTCCCAGCCTCTGGTAACTATTCTACTCTCTATCTCCATGAGTTCAATTGTTTTGCTTTGCTTTTTAGTTCCCACAACTAAGTGAGACCATGCGAAGTTTGTCTTTCTGTGCCTGACTTATTTCACTTAACATTAATGACCTCCAGTTCTATCCATGTTGTTGCAAATGACCGGATCTCATTCTTTTTTTATGGCTGAATAGTACTTCTTTGTGTATATATATCACATTTCATTTATCCAATCATCTGTTGATGGACATCTGGGTTACTTTGAAATCTTGGCTATAGCAGACTGGGCACAGTGACTCATGCCTGTAATCCCAGCACTTTGGGAGGCTGAGGCAGGCGGATCACTTGAGTTCAGGAGTTTGAGACCAGCCTGACCAACATGGCAAAATTCTGTCTCTACTAAAAATACAAAAAGTTAGCCTATAGTCCCAGCTACTTGGGAGGCTGAGGCTGGAGAATTGCTTGAACTTGGGAGGCAGAGGTTGCAGTGAGCCTAGATTGTGCCACTGCACTCCAGACTGGGCAACAGAGTGAGACTTCGTCTCAAACAAAACAAAACAAAACAAAACACAAAAAATAAAATCTCGGCTATTGCAAACAGTGCTGCAAATAAACATAGGAGTACAGGTATCTCTTTGATATACTGATTTCCTTTATTTTGGGTATATACCCAGCAGTGGAATTGCTGGTCTCTGTTTTTAGTTTTTTGAGGAATTGCCAAACTGTTCTCCATAGTGGTTGTACTAATTTACATTTCCACCAACAGTATACAAGGGTTCTCTTTTCTCCACATCCTCTCCAGCATTTGTTGCTGCCTGTCTCTGTGTATAAGCCATTTTAACTAGTGTGAGTAGTTTTTTTTGTTTTGTTTAGTTTTTTGGTTTTTTTTTTTTGAGATAGAGTCTCATTTTGTCACCGAGACTGGAGTGCAATGATGCGATCTCAGCTCACTGCAACCTCTGCCTCCTGGGTTCAAGCTATTCTCCTGCCTCAAGCCTCCTGAGTTGCTGGGATTACAGGAGCCCACCACTACGCCCAGCTAATTTTTTGTATTTTTAATAGAGTTGGGGTTTCACCATGTTGTCCAGGCTGGTCTTGAACTCCAGACCTTGTGAGTCACTGCCTCAGCCTCCTGAGCCACCACGCCCGGCCATCATTGTAGTTTTGATTTGCATTTCCCTGACCATCAATGATGTTGAGCACCTTTTCATATGTCTGTTTGCCAAATGTCTCCCGTTCTGTGGGCTGTGTCTTCACTTTGTTGTTTCTGTCGCTGTGCAGAAGCTTTTTAACTTGATGTGACCCCATTTATTCATATTTGCATTGGTTGCCTGTGCTTGTGTGGTATTATGCAAGACATTTTTGTCCAGACCAATGTCCTGGAGTTTCCCCATAGTTTTCTTGTAGTAGTTTCACAGTTTGAGGTCTTAGGTCTAAGTTTTTAATCCAGTTGGATTTGATTTTTATATATGGTAAGAAATAGGGGTCAAGTTTCATTCTTCTGCATATGGATATCCAGTTTTTCTACCACCATTTATTGAAGAGGCTGTTCATGCTCCAATGTATGTTCTTGATGCCTTTGTTGAAAATAAGTTCACTGTAGATATGCAGATTTATTTCTAGGTTCTCTATTCTGTTATAGGTCTATGTGTCTGTTTTTTTGCTAGTATCATTCTGTTTTGGTTACCATAGCTCTGTAGTATAATCTGAAGTCAGGGAATGTGATTTCTCCAGTTTTGTTCTTTTCACTCAGGATAGCTGTGGCTATTCTGGGTCATTTGTGGTTCCACATAAATGTTAGGATTGGTTTTTCTATTTCTGTGAAGACTGTTATCAGTATTTTGATAGGGATTGCATTATATCTGTAGATTGCTTTGGTAGTATGGATTTAACAATATTGATTCTTCTAATCTATGAACATGGAATATCTTTCCATTTTTTTGTGTCCCCTTTTATTTCTTTTATCAGTGTTTTATAGTTTTCATCATAGAGATCTTTCACTTCTTTGATTATTTCCTATGTATTTAATTTTATTTGTGACTATTGTAAATGGGATTACTTTTCAGGTTTCTTTATCAGATTATTCACTGTTGGTATATAGAAATGCTATTTAGGCCAGGCACGGTGGCTCACACCTGTAATACCAGCACTTTGGGAGACTGAAGTGGGTGGATCACCTGAGGTCAGGAGTTAGAGACCAGCCCAACGAATATGGTGAAACCCCATTTCTACTAAAAATACAAAAATTAGCCAGGTGTGGTGGCACGTGCCTGTATTCCCAGCTACTCAGGAGGCTGAGACAGGAGAACTGCTTGAACCCGGTAGGCAGAGGTTGCAGTGAGCTGAGATGGCGCCACTGCACTCCAGCCTGGGCGACAGAGCGAGACTCCATCTGAAGGGAAAATAAAAGAAAGAAGTGCTATTTAATTTGTGTGTGTGTGTGTGTGTGTGAGTGTGTGTGAGTGTGTGTGTGTGTGAGAGTGTGTGTGTGTGTGTGTGTGAGAGAGAGAGTGTGTGTGAGTGTGTGTGTGTGTGAGAGAGTGTGTGTGTGTGAGAGAGTGTGTGTGAGTGTGTGTGTGAGTGTGTGTGTGAGAGAGTGTGTGAGTGTGTGTGTGAGAGAGAGAGAGTGTGTGTGTGAGAGTGTGTGAGTGTGTGTGTGAGAGAGAGTGTGTGTGTGTGAGAGTGTGTGAGTGTGTGTGTGAGAGAGAGAGTGTGTGTGTGAGAGTGTGTGTGTGAGTGTGTGTGTGTCAAGCTGTTCTTTATTTCAGGGAGAAGCCAGGGGAGGGGGCTCAGTTTTTCTTGGCAGCAGCTGTCCTCATAGCGGCCAATACGTTGCTCAGCTCCTCCCGCTTCCTCTTGGCGCGGACGTGCGTCCCCAGCCTTTTCTTGATAAACTTGAGGGCCCGTTTGTCCCTGGAGACCTTCAGTAACTCCATGGCGCGCCGCTCGTACGGGGTAAAGCCACACATGTCCCGCACGAACTTGGTGTGTTTCGTCAGACGCCCGCTGCGGCGGCTGTGCCTGGGCTCGCTCACGTTCTTGGTCACCTGGTGGCCCTTGTTGAGGCCCACGGCCGTAGGGTAGCGTAGAGCCATGGCTGCTGCTCTCCAGTGGCGACCCTGGCGGAAGCTTTTTTTTTTTTTTGAGACGAAGTCTCACTCTGTTACACAGGTTGGAGTACAGTGGTACGATCCTGGCTCGCTGCAACCTCTGCCTCCTGGGTTCAAGTGATTCTCATGCCTCAGCCTCCCGAGTAGCTGGGATTACAGGCATGTGCCACCACTTCTGGCTAATTTTTTTGTTTTTAGTAGAGACGACATTTCGCCATGTTGCCGAGACTGGTCTTGAACTCCTGACCTCGAGTGATCTGCCTGCCTTGGCCTACCAAAGTGCTGGGATTACAGGCGTGAACCACCATGCCCAGACTTTTTTATTTTATTTTATTTTATTTTAATTGAGACAGAATCGTGCTCTGTTGCCCAAGCTGGAGTGCAGTGGCACAATCTCAGCTCACTGCAACCTCTGCCTCCTGAATTCAAGTAATCCTTATGCCTCAGCCTCCTAAGCAGCTGGGATTACAGACATGCACCACCATGCTCAGCTAATTTTTGTATTTTTAGTAGAGATGGGGTTTCACCATGTTGGCCAGGCTGGCCTTGAAATTCTGGCCTCATGTGATCCACCTGCCTCAGCCTCCCAAAGTGCTGGGATTACAGATGTGAGCCACTGTGCCCACCCAGAAATGCTACTGATTTTTGTGTGTATGTTGATTTTGTATCCTGCAACTTTTACTGAATTTATCAGTTCTAATAGTTTTTTTTTTTTTTTTTTTGGAGTCTTTAGGTTATTCCAAATATAAGATCTTATAATCTGCAAACAAGGATAATTTGATTTCTGTTTTTCCAATTCGGATGTCCTTTATTTCTATCACTTGCTCTAGCTAGGACTTCCAGTTCTGTGTTGAATAACAGTGGTGAAAGTGAGCATCCTTGTCATGTTCCAGATCTTAGAGGAAAGGCTTTCTCTAAGCCAACTCTCATTCCGTATGATACTAGCTGTGGGTCTGTTTGTATATGGCTTTTTTGTGTTGAGGAATGTTCCCTCTATAGGCAGTTCTTTGAGGGTTTCTATCATGAAGCATTGTTAAATTTTATTAGATACTTTTTCAGAATCAATTAAAAGGATCATATGGGTTTTGTCCTCCATTCTATTGATATGATGTATCACTTTGATTTGCGTTTGTTGATTGAACCATCCTTACATATGTGGGATAAATCCCACTTGGTCATGATGAATGATCTTTTTAATATATTGTTGAATTCAGTTTGCAGGTATTTTGTTGAGAATTTTTACATCTGTATTTACCGGGGGTATTGGCCAATGGTTTTCTTTTTTTGATATGTCTTTGTCTGGTTTTGAAATCATTAATACTGGCCTTGTAGAATGAATTGGGAAGTATTCCCTCCTCTTCTGTTTTTTGGAATAGTTTGAGTAGGATTGGTATTAGTTCTAGAATTCAGCAGTGAAACCATCAGGTCCCAGCCTTCTCTTTTTACCGGGAGACTTTTTATTATGTCTTTGATCTCATTACTTGTTATTGGTCTGTTCGAGTTTTGGATTTCTTCATGATCCAAGCTTATGTTTATGTGCCTAGGAATTTTTCTGTTTCCTCTAGATTTTCCAATTTGTTGGCATACAGTTGCTCATAGTAGCCACTAATGATCACTTGAATATTGGTGGTATGATGCTTTACATTCCAACAATGTCAGTTGTAATGTCTCCTTTTTCTTCTCTGATTTTATTTATTTAGGTCTCTCTTTTTTTCTTAGTTACTCTGGCTAAAAGTTTGTCAATTTTGTTTTACTTTTCAAAAAGCCAACTTTTTGCTTCATCGATCTTTTGTATTGTTTTCTTTGTTTTAGTTTCATTTATTTCTGCTCCCATCTTTATTATTTCTTCTAATTTTGGATTTGGTTTGCTCTTGCTTGTCTAGTTCTTTAAGATGCATTGTTAGGTTATTTATTTGAATTTTTTTCCATGTAGACACTTTTTTAGCTATAAACTTCTTTCTTAGTACTGCTTTCACTGTATCTCGTAGATTTTGATATGTTGTGTTTCCATCATCATTTGTTTCAAGAAATTTTTCAATTTCCTCCCTAATTTCTTCATTGGCTCACTGATCATTCAGGAGCCTATTAATTTCCATGTGTTTGTGTATTTTCCAAAAATCTCGCTATTGATTTCTAGTTTTATTCCGTTGTGGTCAGAGAAAATGTTTGATATTATTTCAGTTTTTTTAATGTTTTAAGACTTGTTTTGTGACCTAACATATAATCTATCTTTGAGAATGATCCATGCGCTAAGGAGAAGAATGTGTATTCTGCAGCTGTTCGATGAGATGTTCTGTAAATATCTATTAGGTCTATTTGGTCTATAGTGCATATTAAGTCCAACGTTTCTTTGTTGATTTTCTGTCTGGAAGATCTGTCTGATGCTGAAAGTGGGGTATCAAAGTCTCCAGCTATTATTATATTGAAGTCTGTCACTCTTATTAGCTGTAATAATGTTTGCTTTATATATCTGGGTGCTCTAGTGTTGGGTGCATATATATTTACAATTTGTTATATCCTCTTGCAGAATTGACCCCTTTATCATTATATACTGACCTTTACGTCTTCTTGCAGTTTTTGTCTTGAAGTCTATTTTGTCTGGTATAAGTATAGCTACTGCTCTTCTTTGGTTTCCATTGGCATGGACTATCTTTTTTCATCATTTTATTGTCAGTCTATGTGTATCTTTAGGTAAAATGTGTTTCTTGTAGGCAACAGATCATTCTATCTTGTTTTTCATCCATTCAGCCACTCTGCGTTTTTTGATTGGAGAGTTTAGTTCATTTACATTCAATGTTATTATTGATACATAAAGACTTAACTCTTGCCATTTTGTTGTTTGTTTTCTGGTTATTTTGCAGTCTTCTCTTTCTTCTTTCCTTCCTTCCTATCTTCCTTTTAGTGAAGATGATTGTCTCTGGCATGATTTAATTTCTTGTTTTTTATTTTTTGTGCATCGATTGTGTGTTTTTTTGATTTGAGGTCACTATGAGGCTTGCAAATACTATCTTATAAGCCATTATTTTAAACTGATGACAGCTTAACACTGATTGCATAAACAAACTAACAAAGAAAAACAAATAAAAACTCTACACTTTAATTTGGTTTTTAGCTTTTTGTTGTTCTTTATGTCTTACTGTACTTTCTGTGTCTTGAAAAGTTGCCATAGATATTATTTTTGATTGGTTCATCGTTTAGTCTTTCCATGGAAGATTAAGAGTACATTATACAATACAATTGTATAAGTGTTATAATATTCTGTTTTTCTGTGTACTGTTATGTGGGAGTTTTGTACCTTTAGATGATTTCTTTTTGCTCTTTAACTTCCTTTTCTTTCAGATTAAAGAACTCCCTTTAGCATTTCTTATAGGACAGGTCTGGAGTTGATGAAATCCCTCAGCTTTTGTTTGTCTGGGAAGGTCTTTATTTCTCTTTTATGCTTAAAGGTTATTTTCACCAGATGTACTATTCTAGGGTAAAAGTTTTTTTTCCTTCAGCCCTTTAAATATGCCATGCCACTTTTTCCTAGCTTGTTTCCACTGAGGTTTGCACTGAGAAATTTGCTGCCAGATGTATTGGAGTTCAATTGTATGTTATTTGTTTCTTTTCTCTTGCTGCTTTTAGGATCGTTTTTTAAAATCCTTGACCTTTGGGAATTTGATTACTAAATGCCTAAGGTAGTCTTCTTTAGGTTAACTCTGCTTGGTGCTCTATAACCTTCTTGTACTTGAATATTGATATCTTTCTCTAGGTTTGAGAAGTTCTGATATCATCCCTTTGAGTAAACTTTCTACCCCTATCTCTTTCTTTAAGGCTAGAAACTCTTAGATTTACTCTTTTGAGGCTATTTTCTAGATCTTGTAGGCATGCTTCATTGTTTTTTATTCTTTTATCTCCTCTAACTATATTTTCATATTTCATATAGTTTGTCTTCTAGCTCACCAATTCTTTCTTCTGCTTGACCAGTTCTGCTATTAAGAGGTTCTGATGCATTCTTCAGCATGCTAATTGCATTTTCCATCTCTAGAATTTCTGCTTGATTCATTTTAATAAGTTCAATCTCTTTGTTAAATTTATCTGATAGAATTCTGAATTCCTTCTCTGTGTTATCTTAAATTTATGAATTTCCTCAAAACAGCTATTTTGAATTCTCTGTCTGAAAAGTCACATATCTCTGTTTCTCCAGGACTGGTCCTTGGTGCCTTATTTAGTTCATTCGATGAGATCATGTTTTCCTAGATGTGGTGTTGATGCTTGTAGATGTTCTTCGTTGTCTGTGCATTGAAGAGTTAGGCATTTATGGTAGTCTTCACAGTCTTGGCGTGTTTGTGCTTATTCTTTTTGTGAAGGCTTTTCAGTTGTTGAAAGGCATTTGGCCCCAAAACTCAATAATGTTGTGGTTCTTGTCTACTCATGGAAGTGCCACTTTGGTGGTCTTGGATAACATCGAGAAGAATTCTCTGTATTGCCATGCAGAGACTCTTGTTCTCTTCCCTTACTTTCTTCCAAACAAATGCAGTTTCTTGCTGTGGTTAGCCTCCTGGAACTGACAGTAGGGAAAGAGAAGCACCCCCATGGCCACCCCATGGGGACTGCACTGGTTCAGATCTGAGGCCAGCACATTACTGAGTCTCACTCAAAGCCTGCTGTAACCATGACCTGGCTACCCTGTAAGTTCACTCAAGATCCTAGGGCTTTACAATCAGCAGGTGACAAAGCCAGCCAGGTTTATGTGCCTCCATTCAGGGCAACAAGTTCCCCTAGGCCCCAGGTGAATCCAGAGATGCTGTCTGAGAGCCAGGATTAAAGTAGGAAACCTTAGAAATTTACCTGGTGTTCTATTCTACTGCAGCTAAGCTGGCGGCTGGGTACGGTGGCTCATGCCTATAATCCCAGCACTTTGAGAGGCTGAGGTGGGCGGATCATGAGGTCAGGAGTTTGAGACCAGCCTGGCCAACACAGTGAAACCCCGTCTCTACTAAAAATACAAAAATTAGCTGGGTGTGGTGGTGGGTATCTGTAGTCCCGGCTACTCAGGAGGCTGAAGCAGGAGAATCACCTGAACCCGAGCTGAGATCTTGCCACAGCACTCCCCAGTCTGGGTGGTTGAGCTAGACTCTGTCAAAAAGAAAAGAAAAAAGTTAAGCTAAGCTGGCATATAAACCATAAGAAAAAGTCCCTCCCACTCTTCCCTCCCCCTTCCCAGCCAGAGGAGCCTCTCCCTGTGGCCACCACCACCCACCACCGGCCCACGGGGGTTTTTTCCAGGCCACTGCCGATGTTCACTTAAAGTCCAAAGACTCTTCATTCAGCTTGTGATGAATGCTGCCAGGCCTGGGACTCACTCTTCAGGGCAGTGGACTCCCCTCTGGTCCAGAGCAGGTCCAGAAATGATGACCAAGAGCCCTGAACTGGACCTGGGGACGCCGAGAGCCTGCTTGGTGCTCTGCCTCACTGTGGCCAAGCTTGTACTTAAGGTGCAAGACAGAGTGCCCTTTACTTTTCCCCCTGCTTTTCTCAAACGAAGGAGCCTTTTACCATAGCCTCCACAGCTGGGTTCAATGCAAAGCCTCACAATTGCTGCATTCTCCCTCTCCCAAGTGTACAAATTCTTCTTCGTGCTGCACATCCACTGCTGGAAAATAAGGGAGGGGAGGCACTAGAGATTCAAGACTTTCTTTCCTGCCCTCTTCAACGTCTCTTTCAGTTATATGAAATTAAAACCAGGTACTGTAATTGCTTACCTGACTTTGTTTCTTACAATGGCCCTTTTTGTGTGTAGGTAGTTTAAAATTTGTTGTTCCTGTAGGGGCAATGAATTATACCGGTGTAGGCTTCTATTCAGCCATCTTGCTATGCCCTAATATTTTCTTCCTCCATGGCCATGGGTAAGTGTTCATGTCTCCTTGATTCTGAGTGTCCCACTGGTTAGACATGGTCCTGAAGCAGTGGTCTTCAGCCTTTTAATGTGATTCAGAATCACAAGCAAAGCTTATTTAATATGCAGATTCCTAGGCCCTACTCTTAGATTCTGAGTCCTGTGGACTGAGAAAGGCCTAGGAATTTGCACAGTTAACATAGATCCCTAGTGATTCTGATGCAGGTGGTCTTGGACCATGCTTTCAGAAATATGCTCTTTCTCCAAAAGCATTGCTGATAAAGAAAATATAAATAAAAACGCAAAATAAAGAGAAACATGCCCCGAGCCCTGATGCCTCCTGTGATCCTACTCTGGCTAATATCTGGCACACAATTTAATAGGGCTGGGACATGGAAGGGTCTTTTGATACCTAGCTTGGTGATGTGGTTTAATTGTGACCCCAGAATATATGTATTGGAAACTCAATCCCCATTGTAACAGTATTAAAAGGCATGGCTAATTAGGATTAGATTAGGTCATCAGGGTAGAGCCCCCATGATGGAGCTGGTGGCTTTAAAAGAAGAGGGAGAGAGACATGACCTTGCCCTCTCGCCATGTGATACTCTTTTCATGTTATAACACAGGAAAAAGTCCCTCACCAGGGAATTTTTCAAGATGTGGTTCCATCATCTTGAGAACTTCCCAACCTCTAGAACTATAAGAAATAAATTTCTTTTCTTTGTAAATTAACCAGTCTGTGGTATTCTGTTATTGCAACAGAAAAAAGGGCTAAAATACCTGGGGACACAACTTCTGTGTCCCTTACCTGTCTTCTGCATAGTCCAAGAATCATCATTCGGTAGCAAGGAGAAAGGTGGGTGGAGGGGTATGTAATTAAGTTACTCATTCCATCTTATCTGTTACCAACTTTACAGGTTACTCAGTGCCTCTTTTCTTATCCTCGGGCATGTGAGCAATTAAACACTGGCTCCATTCCTTTTTCTTTGCCATTTCTCCTTAATCTAAAGGTGTAGCTTTTCCACTGAGAGGTGGAGAAACCCATTCTGACCCTGATTCAAATGGTGGTGGGGTGGGGAGATGGGCTGTGGGAGTGCAGGTTGTTTGAGTGCACCCCCCACTTCCCCACACAAAAGCTCCCTTGTGTCTTTTATGTGAGCATGATGGGTGAATTAGTCAGTTGAATTTGGAATTGGAATTTTGAAACTCTTTGTTTGGTTGACTTTTGAAACTCCACTACCAACTTGCTGTGGGATCCACAAGGGGAGCAATTTCTCCCACTCATCTTTTTTTCCCTTTAGAAGTGAAACAGATCTATTATCTGTGTTTCCTTTTTCTGGACATCTTAAATGATGCATAGGTTCAACTGGCTGAGAGTTATCCTTGTAAATAAGGGTATTTTGGCTGGACGCAGTGGCTCACACCTGTAATCCCAGCACTTTGGGAGGCCGAGGCAGGCAGATCACTTGAGGTTCGAGACCATCCTGGCCAACATGATGAAACCCCGTCTCTACTAAAAATACAAAAAAGAGCCGGGCGTGGTGGTGCATGCCTGTAGTCCCAGCTACTTGGGAGGCTGAGGCAGGAGAATCGCTTGAACCCAGGAGGCAGAGGCTGCAGTAAGCCAGGATCGTACCACTGCAGTCCAGCCTTAGGTGACAGAGCAAGACTCCATCTCAAAATAACTAACTAACTAAATAAATAAATACCAACAGATGTGACCCTTAAGCAGAGACTCAAGAAGTCCAATGCTCTATACTCTCCTAATCCATACATTTCTTCTTCAGTACCTATATCAAATGGTGATATGCTTGTATGTGATTCACTTCCACAATGGGAAATTTGCTAAAATTAATTGGAGTCTTTTTAAGTGAAGACATTGATAACTATAGGAAGCTTTCACCAATCTACAAATGTGACCAGTAAATCCAAGAAAATGCAGAATGTCTGTGTACTTTGTGGAGGAGCAATATTTGTGTTCTAAGGTAATAATAATGTTATTATTATTAAAATAATAATAGATACCTTGATACCTTTTTTATTTTTGGAGACAGAGTCTCTTGTGTCACCCAGGCTGGAGTGCAGTGGCATGATCTCGGCTTACTGCAACCTCTGTCTCCCGGAGTTCAAGTGATTCTCCCACCTCATCCTCCCGAGTAGCTGGGACTACAGGCACACGCCCCCACTCCTGGCTAATTTTTGTATTTTTTGTAGAGACAAGGTTTCATCATGTTGGCCAAGCTGATCTCAAACTCCTGGCCTCAAGTGGTCTACCCACCTTGGTCTCCCAAAGTGCTGGGATTATACTCGTGAGCCACCGTGCCTGGCAATGGATGCCATTTTGAGAGCATATTATGTGCTTAACACTGTGCTTTTCCTACGCTATCTTATTATAGAAACTCTGAAAGGGAAATTACTATTATACTCATCTTCTAGATGAGGCTTAGATTGTCCACTGTGAGAGCTTGTTAGTAGCATAGGTAGGATTCAGTTCCAGAGCTCAAGTTCTTTTTTGTTTGTTTGTTTATTTTTATTTTATTTTTATTTTTTGAGACACAGTCTACTCTGTTGTTTACTCTTGTGATCCCATGGCTGACCGGGAGCTGTGGCTTTCTACCTCTTCCCATCATTGTGAGAAAGTATTATAAAGCATATTGCTAACCTGAGAAGAGATCAAAATTCAAAACGCAAAGGATGGCCCATGAGAAGTCAGGGATTGTTTGTACTGTCATTCCGAACACTTGTGTGATAAGCTCTGAAGTCCTCTGCAGCCTGGGGACAGGACGTTTGTGAACATTGGCACAGGCGTAGGAGTGAGTTTCCAGGGCAGGGCATGGTAGCCTTATGCAGTCATGATCCTTTCCATTTTTGAAGCACTTATACAACTTTGTCATCTGAAAGCACAGTGCAAGGGACCAGCTGCTGACTGGAGGTGGTGCGATTGTGCTTGGAGATGGTAGGTAAGGGAAGGAGCTGTGTAACCAGACCAGAGCTAGCTTTGCATTGGCACCAACTGCAGGTGGCTTGGAGGGCTGAGGGAACTCATGGAGTCCCCATTGTTCTTAAACCCCCACCCATACCCCTAAGATAGTAATTATAAAGACAAGATTATTTTAGTTAACATTGATTGACTGTGACTATTATGTGTCAGTTACTGCATTTTCATTTAAATTTCACCTTTTTTTTTTTTTTTTTTTTAGATGGAGTTTCGCTCTGTCACCCAGGCTGGAGTGCAATGGCACAATCTCGGCTCACTGCAACCTCTGCCTCCTGTGTGCAAGCCATGCTCCTGCCTCAGCCTCCCAAGTAGCTGGGAGGACAGGCACGTGCCACCACCACACGTGGTTAGTTTTGTACTTTTAGTAGAGACAGGGTTTCACCATGTTGGTCAGGCTGGTCTCAAACTCCTGACCTCAGGTGATCTGCCCTCCTTGGCCTCCCAAAGTGCTGGGATTATAGGTGTGAGCCACCGCGCCCAGCCAAATTTTACCATTTTTTAGTTACTGCATTTTCACTTAAATCTTACCATTTTTCTATGAAATAGTATTATTATGACCTCCATTTTATAGATAGGAAAACTGAAGCTTAGAGAAGTTTTACAAATTATATAATATCAAGCAGCTATTAAATACTGTGCTAGAGTTCGAACTGGGAAATTTGACTCCAGGTTTCAGTCACTGTGCTACACTGTCCTGTCCAGTTCTAGAGGCTGAGGCCAAGGTAATGTCACTCATATTTCTGTTGCTTGTTGCGGGGGGCGGTCTCAGGAATTGCTAGCAGCTAAGGGAGGTGGATTTCCCTTGGCCTATCATGTTTTTCCCTGAGGAATTCAGGCATAGAACAGCACTGGTACCCGCCAAGGCCTTCAGTCTTGGACGAGGTATGAGCTTCCCTAAGCACGCCACCATGGGAGGCTGACAGCTTCCACTTTGTCCAGCCTGCAAGGATTTGTTTTCAGAGAGTCCTTTCTCTCTTTTCTTGATGTCTCCCTCATAGCTGAGTGTGTGGTACTAGAGATGACTGACCCCAAAGGCTTAGCTATTTCCTTTTCTCCTAGAAACTGATCTTCAGTTCTCACCACCTGTGTTCCTCCCTCCTTATCTTGACTGCTTCAGAAACTTCCGCCTCAAGCCCTCATACAACAACCTGACTTCTACAGAGAGCAGTGCAGCTTGGCAAGACCAATTCAGACTTGACCTTTGCAGCAGTGACTCCCGTTGTGCTAATTTGTCTTATGCCAGGCAGCTTCTCTCCATTCACAGCTCCTCTCTGTTTCACCTCTCTCCTCCCACTTCCAACCAGCTCAGTTTCTCTGATTTTCTTTTTTGAGACAAGATATCACTCTGTTGCCCAGGCTGGAGTGCCATGATGCAATCCTGGCTCACTGCAACCTCCGCCTACCAGGTTTAAGCGATTCTCGTGCTTTAGCCTCTGGAGTAGCTGGGATCACAGGCGTGCACCACCACACGCAGCTAATTTTTGTATTTTTAGTAGAGATGGGGTTTCACCATGTTGGCCAGGCTGGTCTCAAACTCCTGACCTCAAGTGATCCTCCAGCCTTGGCCTCCCAAAGTGCTGGAATTACAGGCTTCAGCCACCACGCACAACCAGTTCTCTAATTTTCTTTATGACTTTTCTTTATTTCCATGTTGACTCTTATTGTTTGTGATGACATTTTTCTACCACTCTCCAAAAGCCCCTCTTAATGTTGGATACCTCGTTCAGCAAGTATCATCTGTTGTATTTCCTTATTCCTCTTTTTCTGTCTTTTCCTTATTTTAGTGACTGTCTCACTCACCTCTCTGTTTCAATGTCTTAAAAAATATATAAATTTTTGGCTGGGCGCGGTGGCTCATGCCTGTAATCCCAGCACTTTGGGAGGCCAAGGTGGGCGGATCATAAGGTCAGGAGATTGAGACCATCCTGGCTAACACCGTCAGAAACCCCGTCTCTACTAAAAAATACAAAAAATTAGCAGGGTGTTGTGGCGGGCACCTGTAGTCCCAGCCACTCGGGAAGCTGAGGCAGGAGAATGGCGTGAACCCGGGAGGTGGAGCTTGCAGTGAGCCGAGATGGCACCACTGCACTCCAGCCTGGGCAACACAGCGAGACTCTGTCTCAAAAAATAAAAAATAAAAATAAATAAATAAATAAATAAATAATTTTTTTTTTTTTTTTTTTTGTAGAGACGGGAGGCTCTCACTCTGTTGTCCAGGGTGGTCCTGAACTCCTGGCCTCAAGTGATTCTTCCCCTTAACCTCCCCAAGTGCTGGGATTACAGACATGAGCCATCATGCCCAGCTTGTTTTGATGTCTTTGTTCACCTAAAACAGCAGGTGGGTTTGACTGCTGTCCACTCTACCTCTACCATCATCAATTCTGTGGAGGATGTAAAATTTTCCTGCTCTGGGGTAAGAGGTCACATGGATTAGGGGAAGACAGGTGGTAAACCACTGAATGAAAAACAAACACCTAACTTTTAGGTTATATTTGCTATGTGCCAGACACAACTCTAATCCCTTTACATATGTTATCTCAGTTAATCTTTGTAACAGCCTATGACTTGAATATTATTATTATCCCTGTCTTATAGATGAGGAAATGGGGGCACACAGGGCTAAGTAACTTGCTCAAGATTCACAGATGGTGGGTGAGTGGTCGAGTCAGAATTCAAGCTGAAACTCTTCCTCATGCTTAGCTGCCTCTAGGAGCTGATGGTTAACAAAAGAAAAGGCACTGAAGCAGATACACATCCTCATGGGAACACAGACACACTGCCCTCTTTCTCTTTCACTCTCCCTCTCTTTCTTCCTTCCTCTTTCTTTCTCTCCCTCTCTTCTGTCTAGATAACCTGTCATCTACGTATATAGGGAGCATCTACATCTAGTGACCTCTCAAGGTCTTCCTTATTTCAAGTCCCTTGTAGTTCTGTAAATCTCTTTCTGTTTCATCACCATCTTTTCAGTTTACAATCAGCACCCAGACTCTCGAAAGAAGGGATTTCACCTCTTTGGCAAAAGCATCTGATCTGTATTTATAGGCTTAGGACAGGCAGAGAGATCAAGCCGCACACTCCGTAAGCAATGCAAACATGGCCGCAGCACTGCCCGTCACTCAGAACTACATGTCCCAGAGTGCAGCGGGGGAGGTTGATGTGACCAGGGTTTGAAACAGCCTCACTCAGTTTCCTTGCAGCCCCACCTCCCAAGAGGCAGCTGCCATAGAGGCTCTTCCTAAAGAAGCAGGTGCAGTGTCCAACCTTGGAGTTGTCCTTAGGGAACTTGGTGCTTGTACTTCCCGCAACCCCTTCACCCACACCCCTGCCAGAACTCATTCCAGCCTCTTTTCAAAAGCATCTGTTTTTTTGTTTTTTTGTTTTCCCCTGTCTCTCTTTAACTTGGTGTATAAGTACAGTGATTAAGGAGTTAGGAAGTAATACCCAAGGTAAAGCAATTAGTAGAGATAATTGCCCTAGAGAGAGAATGATATTATAAAGAGGCATTTCTTTCTGTATTTCATTAAATATTAGGCAAAATGAAATGAGTCTAAGTTGCTGAAGAGGGAGCTTCTGGTCTCTAGTTCAAAAAGCAAAAAGCAAATGCATACAATAGAGAAACTAGTTATCTTATGAATAATTATTTAGATCAAGTCCTTTCTGGTTAGTAGCAGCAGAGGTAGGGATTCAACTGGTTTTATTTAGACAACCTGCATTAGTACCCCTCCCCCTCTCCCCGACCCTGTTTTCTCTTTCATTCTCTTTTCTTTCTGGAGTTTTCTTTGACTCTGGGACTTCTCCCCACTCTCATTAAAGCCTAGGACTCTCCCCTGCCTCCTGCCCAGCCCCAACTTCTAGGTTGTCTACTCTGCAGTTAACAGCACTCTTCCTCCTGCTTTAAGTTCAGACGTATGAATCGCTGTGTAATATACATATGGTGCTTCTGAAGCCTTCTGCACATGTTCACCATCCAGGGCTGTATCACAGTTCGTTAAAAACTGAGTCAGTAAATGCTTTTGGTCATTCAGGTGACTGGGTGGACCCCCATTAACATGGATCTGATTTCTGTGTGATTTTGATGTAATAGAACATCTGTCTCCATGGATACTAGCCTTCTGCTCTCCATGTGTTTGTACATTTGACTATCAGCCCAGGAACAAAGAGGATGGCAGGCCTCAGCAAGAGCCAGAAGAAACGTTACAGGCCTCTGGGCAGAGAAGATGACATGTAGATTGGCATGGCCCCCACACCTTTGGTTTGTGGTGGGGGTATGATTGATTACCTCTACTGCAGTGCTAGCAAAGCCGCATGGCTTTTCAAGTTTATTATATTCAAGACCATGGTCTAGGGCTTATAGAAACCAGGCAATAGGCTAAAGGAATCCATCTGTTGGCCTAAATTCCACTACTGTCATCCTCAACCTTTTTTTTATTAGTGTAGGATGGAATATGAATGGGAGAAGTGTTGAATTCTGTTTATTGTGGCTGGAAAATAAACCATGTTCCTCTAACAGGATGTGTGCCTGTATCAGGATATACATCCTTCCCCCAACCTCAGTTTAAATCAGAGTAGTTAAATTAAAATAAATTAAAATAAGGTGAACATGAGTAAATTCATTTAGATAAATACTTTTTATCTAAAAGCAATTTTCACTGTACATAGGACATAGATTTGTTTAAATATACATACCAACCTCTGAATAGTCCCAAGATTTTTTTCTTAATGTTTAATAATGCATTTTTTATAATTTGCCATCTTCAATTTAAAAAAAAGCCCTCAAAGGGAAGTGTCAAATTGAGGTTTTATGTTCTCTACCAAACTATAGTAACAGGGAGCAGGACTTGGGTGCAGATCGAGGAAGAAAATGTTGAGAGGTAGGAAATTTGGTATTATGATGTTTAGTGGAAAGGGATTTGGACTTAGTGAATATGGGGTGAGTCTCAGTTCTGCTCTGCTGACTGTGTGATGTTGGACAAGTTGCTTAGAGTCTCTGAATCTCAGGTTAGTTATCTTTAAACTGGGGGAAACAGTCTTGACCTGACAGGGTTCTCAGTGTCCAAGGAAGTAATGGATTTGGAAATGATCTTCTATTTTCTGCTGCTATAACAGAACACCACAGGCTGAGTAATTGATAAAGAAGTGAAGTTTATTTAGCTTATGGTTTTGGAGGCTGGGGAATCCAAAAGCGTAACACCAGCATCTGGGGAAGGCCTCGTGCTGAGTTACCCCATGGCAGAGGGGCAAGAGAGTACCTTAGACGGGAAGAAAGTCGGTTGATCTCATCCTTTTATTGGGAGCCCACTCTTATGATAACTAACTTACTTTCAGGATAACTGAATCAAACCATCCATGAGGGCCACTCTCATGACCTAATTACCTCTTAAAATTTCTACCTCTTAATACTATACTGTTACAGTGGCCATTAAATTTCAACATGAGTTTTGGAAGACACATTCAAACAATAACAGAAATGCATTGTAAATTATGGAGCACTATATAAATGAGAATTGTCACAACTATTGTTCCTGTAGTTAAGCCAGTCCCGTGAGCACAGCACTGTGTGTTGTCAGTGTTATCAATTTTTTGGAAAACTCTTTCCTAGTCTATATTGATCTACCTGATTGAGTTGTTTGGTTATAAAGTCAGACTTGAACAGAAGCAAGGTAATAAATGATCATACAATCATTGCTTTCTTTTTTTTTTTTTTGACAGAGTTTTGCTCTTTTTGCCCAGGCTGGAGTGCAATGGCATGGTCTTGACCCACCACAAGCCTCTGCCTACTTGGTTCAAGTGATTCTCCTGCCTCAGCCTCCCAAGTAGCTGGGACTGCGGGTGTGCACCACCATGACTGGCTAATTTTGTATTTTTAGTAGAGATGGGGTTTTATTATGTTGGCCAGGCTGGTCTCGAACTCCAGACCTCAGATGATCTGCCTACCTCAGCCTCCCAAAGTGCTGGGATTACAGGTGTGAGCCACTGTGCCTGGCCGTGCCTTCTTTTTTAAATTATATTTTACTCTATCTAACACTTGCTTTGTTGTTGTTGTTTTTTTTTCTGTGGTCTGGGGGCTGGATTGGGAGTAGGTGTGGGGGAAGAAACGAAGGAGTAAATAAGGAGGGGTCATTTTTCTCTGAGGATCTCACCATTTCTGAGGGTAAAGTCTACATGGAAATGAGCACTGGGAGACTGACATCCTTGTTTTGACCCTTTGGCCTTTTATCTGGGCCTGTTTCCTCATCTGCAAAATGGGAGCTGAAGCTGTAAGGTCCCATTCACTTGTAACCTTTTGTAGATGTGAGATAACAAGCATGAAGGAACCAATGTCCTTAACAGAAGAAAGGTTAGCATGTTTCAGGGGCTGCTACAGGGGAGCCGATGGGGGAAAATGATAGGAGGGAGGTACTTGGCAATGCCTCAGGAAGGACATGGGTGTTTTTCTATAGATTATTCTTTCTGATTGGGAGAAATATCTTTAAATATTTGGATGGGTTTATTTTCATGTTTTTGTCAGGAAGATCAGTGGCTCACCAGAGCATACACCCCGTTTCCTCACCAGTTTCTAGGAGCCTTGCTCTGTCGTATGGATGCCAGCTCTGGCACCGCAAACACACACAGTGAATATATGTACTGTGTTTTAAGAAGAATCCTTGCACTGTCTTGGGAATGTGAGCAGCCTGCTCCTCTCTTCCCAATAGGGCTGAGATACTCTGATCCCCTTCCCCGGGGCTCCCCTCATGGATGAAGCTTATCCCAGGTTGACCGAGTAAAGTGGGCCAGAGAGGAAGCTGTAGTCACTGCAAGCGAGCGGCCTGTCCCTGCTGGGCAGGAAACCTAGAGTGATGAATGGGGCTGGATGAAGTCATCCTGCTCCTCCAATCAGACTGCTCGGAGAGAGCCAGGGGCCTCTGCAGATCCAGCCAGGCTGCCGGCTGCTCTCATGTACCTTTAGACAGAGGCTGTGAGTCTCTGGGAGTGGAGTGGGGGTGTGTGAACCGCCCGCTCCTGGCTCCTGTGTAGGCCTCAGTCAGTCTGAATGTTATTGCAAGGTGAGTGGCTTCACCGGGCGAATTTCTCTCCTTTTGCATTCTCCACCTTGCCGTGCCAGGCTCCGGCTTTGTGGCTCCGGCATTTCCTTGCACAGCACCTTTCTGCTTCCAGCCGAGTGCCTGCACCTTCTTGAGGTTCTCACACCCGCCTGCCCCCCACCAGCCGCTGACCTTCTCCCTTCCTGCTCCCCCCAGCTCTTGCTCATTACCTGCCAGCTGGCCTCTTCCCACATGCCCCCCTCATCCTGACCTGTGGGTACCAGTTGACGGGGTGATGGGAGGGCAGGCCTCCATCTTTGTGCCCTCTCCCTCTCAACAGGGGGAGCCTGGGAAGACCCACACTTCGCTCCTGGCAAGAAGTACCAGGCCAGGGGAGGTGCCCCCTGACTCAGCCTCCTGGGTGTCTGTGGAACACAGACAGGAGACAGGGCCCCCCTACTTGGTGTGGACCTCCAGACTCTGACCTCTTACCCGGAAACTGAGGAAGTCCCAGGGGGGCCAGAGAGTAGAAATAGGTGTCTTATTTTCCCCAGCCTTCCAGAGGGGTGGTGTGTTCTCCCTGGGTGGACGTTTGTGACTCTGCCTTTTCTCTCTGGATGGTGCCGCTGCTCCTTAGGCCAAGCAGAGATCATGGAGCCGGCTGACATGGCGACAGCAAAGGTAGGATGGAAATGCTGCCGGCCGCACTGTGCGTAAGTGGCTTCGCTTGGCGAGTTCTGCCTTTGGTTCACTTTTCTCTCTCCTCCTCTCCCTCAGCCCGCCACTCGTGAGCATCCAGGGGCTGTGTCAGAGTGGAGGGAAATGTTGTGAGCACCAAGACCTCAGGAGAGGCGAGGAGGTGCCAGGTCCTACAAAGCACATGCCCCACCGTGGTGTGCTTGGAAGTCGGAGTGGGTGGATGAGGGGTGCAGGGTGGAGGGTGGAGGTATCTGTAGCTTTCATCTGCACTCACTTATATGTCCCTCTTTTTCTTTAGTCTTGCCCTATTTTTTGTTTCTCTTTATCCTGTCTCTTTTTCAGTTACGCCTCTCTTTTACTCTCTCTCTCTCCGTCTTCTTCCTCTGCTTCTTCTCTGCACTGCATTCCATTTGTGCAACCTCCATACTTTCTTTTGACCTTCTGTTTGCTTCTCTTTTCCTTCTCCCTGTTGTATAAGGAATGGGTGGGGTTGGTGCGGGCTGGACCGTCTTAAAAGCAGAGACTGCCTCTCATCCTGCAGCAGACGTTGGCCTTGGGATTGGAGAGGAGTTTGTATGTGAATGGCAGATGCTGCTGCTGTCCCCGCCCACAGCTCGCCGGATGCCCCAATGGCAGTGTGGGCCTGGGCACCTCCAGGGAATGAGGCCTGGGTGCTGTGCTGCTCGAACCCTGTGGGCACGCTAGAGGGCGTTCCTGAGATAGCTTTCAAATCTCTCCTGGCTCCTGCTTGCAATTTGAAATTTGCTTTTCTGTGTATTTTTCCAAACAAGGAGTTAGAGCCATTGGGAGTGGATGGGGGCATCTAAGGAGGCTTAGTCTGTGCAGCCCCATCCCCAGCTCCAGTCTGCAGGAAGAGATGTGTAATCCTTCCTGAATATCTCAGCCTTTCATTTGGGAGCCTTGCTTTTTGGCCAGATGGCAGGGGCTCCTTTCTCTCAGAGATGGAAGACTGGACAAGGTTCAGACTTCTGGAGCAGGTTGGGTACCCTGTGTTGTGTATGGAGGAAGAATGAGAGAGGACACCCAAGCGGCAAGTCTGTTGCCAGCATGAACCGGCAGGAATGTGTTACAGTGGTTAGGACATGTCTGTGGGAATCATAGAACTTGGTTTTCTGCTCCTCCCAGCCCTGCAGGCTGTGTGATCAGATCCAAGTCACTTAACTTCTCTGGGCTTCCATCTCCTGGTCTGCACAAAGGTGAAAATTACACACATCTGTTGTTTTAATCAGTTTAGGTCTGTCAAATTCTCAGTTTTCTTAAAAAGGAGTCAGAGAGAGCAAACTAAATGAGAACAGGTCTTCCTGGACCCATTCCCTCCTCTGTCTCCCCTTCCTCTCTCTTTTTCTTTCTTCCACAAACATCTGAATAGCCCCTTTGAATATGGAGTGTTGCAAAGTGCTTGTCTACCTTGACAGTGGGCAGTGGCGGCCATGAAAGCAGGCATCTGCAACTGTGTTTGGATCCAAAACAATTTGCTGCAAGCAGTTTGCTGTGTGGTGGGAATGCTGCTGTCCGTCTTCACCAGGGCCTTGCAAACCCTCTAGTGAACTAGCTCTTGAAGTTGTAGGTGGTTTGTTATCAACCAGCTGGCTCTCAGGAGATGGTGGTGGCGAGTGCTCTGGAAAAGGTGTGGTCTGGGGATTTTGGGGGTTTATTCTGTGGTTAGTTTGGAAAGGTCTGTTTAGTTTGTATTTGCATATGGAGGCAGAAACAGCCTGATTTTACTTAGGCCCTTGCTTTCCCTTAGTCCAGATTGCACATGATTTAAGCAGGTATAGCATCAGATGTTAGAGTTGGATCGTTCTGTTTTATTTTTGCAAAAAATAAAAAATTAGCCAGGTGTGGTGGCATGCACCTGTAGTCCCAGCTACTGAGGAGGCTGAGGCATTTACTTGCAGAACCTTGACCAACAGAGAATCTGATTGGCTAACAGAAACTGATGTCATTTCACAGCAGCATTGTGAATCTTTTTTTTTAACCTTCTCTAATCCAGACCCTTTGGAAGTTTACTTCAGGCATTTTCAATCTGTGCCTGTGAACCATTCAGGGCTCTGGATGGATTTTGGGAGAGGGTCCACGAGTCCCCCTTGTTGGTAGGCAGAATTTTGTATCTCTGTACATTTTTCTGGGGAGAGTATTCTTGACTTTCATCAGCTCCCCAGAAGGCTTATTACTCAAAAAAGTTTAAGAACTTTTAACTGATCAAAATGCTCCCATAAAGAGCCTATTTCTGTAGCCTAGGTACAAAGCCCAGGTACAAGAGGAACTTACATATTACGGCCAATGTCCTGGAATCTCTGATAATGCATAAAAGCAGCTTGTAAGTAATTTACATACAATTTGAATATCACTTTTTAAATGTCTAAATACATGAAAAATGCATCCCCCTTATCTCAGGCGTCCCTTTTTATTTCTGAGATACTATTCCCAGAATCTCCCCTAGCCGCAATGAACTGGGTTAAATTACCCTGGAATGAAATAGCTTTTGGCGGAGGTGTGGTCAGTCTTGATGACAACATTCCTTATCAGACTGTTCAGTTCCTGGAGTAGAGCTTTTAGAGGTGTGACTTCACTTTCTGAAGGCTGGATTTTGAGGTTCTATTACTCCACTGCATTGTCATAGTATTACTCATTTTTTTTTTTTTTTTCTTTTTAAGGTTACACTGCAGACTAGTGCCATCTGATAACCTGACTTGACTGTGTTAAGACACGTAGATGTAGATGATGAATTGTTACTGAGAGTTTTCTTTCTTTCTTTCTTTTTTATTTCTTTGTTTCTTTCTTTTTTCTTTCTTTCCCTTCCTTCCTTCCTTCCTTCCTTGCTTCCTTCCTTCTTTCCTTCCTTCCCTCCTTCCCTCCCTCCCTCCTTCCTCTCTCTCTCTCTCCTTTCTTCCTTTCTTTCCTTTCTTTCCTTCTTGACAGGGTCTCTGTTGCCCAGGCTGGAGTGCAGTGGTGCGATCATGGCTCATTGCAACCTCAACTTCTTTGGCTCAAGTGATCCTCCTGCCTCAGCCTCCTGAGTAGCTGGGACTACAGGTGCATGCCACCACACCTGGCTAATTTTTTATTTTTTGTAGAAATGGAGTCTCACTGTGTTGCCCAGGCTGGTCTCGAACTCCTGGGCTCAAGCAATTCTCCCACCTTGGCCTCCCAAAGTGCTGGGATTGCAGGCTTGAGCCACTGTGCTTGGCAAGAGTTTCTGTCTTAACTTTGAGAAAAGAGGTTAGGGAGCATTAATGAACCCATTCGTTCACCAGATGTTTATTAAATGCTGACTCTACGCCAGTGGAGAGAGTTCAGTGTGGAGAGCTTAGAGATGGGTAGCTCACAGTCACTGTGAAGAGATGGTCATGGGTCTTTGCGGGAGACAGACGAGTAAACAAATTATGGCAACACAAGGTAATAGGTTCAAAATCAGGGAAGCCAGAATAATTACCTGACTGGACAGTTCATGAAGGGCTTTGTAAAGAAAGTTACATTTGATCTGAGACCTGAAGCGTGGGTGGGAATTTATCAGGTGGACACGAGAGGAAAGATGATGTGGCTGTGATTTGGAGTTGGACATGTCTAGGTTCAAATGCTGACCCTGTTGCTTTCTGGCTCTGTGAACTCCAGTGAGTTATCTTGGCCTTCCCTGGTCTCAGTTTCCTCATTTGTCCCTGAGGTCACCATCAATACGCTGGGATTGTCATGAGGATTAAATGCAACGCCTTAGGATTAATGTCTGGCACACTGCAGATAGTCACTGAATGGTGGTCATGGGTGCAGAGATCTGTTAGAGAACAGTGGACCCCCGATTGACATGACAGGGTCCAGGGCATGACAAGTAGCTTGGCAGGACTGGTGCTTAGGATGCATGTGGAAGACAAGAGGCAGATGTCAAAACCAGAAACAGAAACAGGGAGCTGAAACGCTGTGAAAGCTCGTGCAGTGCCGAGATTGCATAGACACTGCGAACAGCTGAAGGACTTCAAGGTACCATCAGGTTTGCTTTTGAGAAGGTACTCTACTCTGGCTCCGAGGTAGACAAGTAAGATAATTGCCTCGTTTTGCTCCATCTCTGATAACTTTTTTTTTTTAATACATCTATCTCTCCCCACTAGACTGTGAGCTCCTTGAGGACTGGGATTGTGTGTTTTGTTTCTTAATTCACAGAAACCCTAGCACTTAGCATTTTACTTGGCAGATGATGGATGCTCAGTAAATATCTGGTGAATGAACAAATAGGAGAGGCTAACTGCAACTACAAACCTAAAGGTAAGAATTGAAAGGCGGGTGAACGCTGACAGCAAGAAGCACACTCTAGTCATATTTCAGGTGCTAGAATTGACATGATGTAGTTCCTAATTAAATGCGAGATGGAAGAGGAGGAGTCTAGGGTGAATTGTTGGTTTCTGACTGGGTGACTTGGAGCTGGTGAGGTGATTTGAGATCGATACAGGAGGTCAGAGTTGGGAGGAGACAGTGGGACAGTGAGGAGTTTCCTTTATTCATGATGGCTCTGAACTGCCTGTGAGATATCTAGGTGAAATTGTTCAGGAACAATAAGAAATTTGTGTCCGAGGTTAGGGAGTGGTACTGGTTGAGCATCTCAGGTCTGAAAATCTGAAATGAGAAATGCTCCCAAACCTGAAACGTACTGAGTGCCAACATGCCGTTCAAAGGCAATACTTGTCAGAGCATTTCAGACTTCAGATTTGACTATGTATCCTGCAAATATTCCAAAATCCAAAAAAAATCAGATGCCCCATCACAGCAGTTGAGAGGTAGAGGCTCTCCTTATAGGGTGAGGTCTTAGAACTGAGAGCCTTCTTCACAGGGGAGTCTGAACTTCTGGATTTTGTGGAGAGATTGAAAAACATTGGCAGACCAGCAAAGAATTACCAGTTATTTATTTTACCTATGAAAGCTAGCAACTAAACTAAAATATAGAACTACCACCACTATGCATATGTATATTTAAAGAATATTTAAACACAAAATTTAGAAGGTCATGCTGTCAATATATTCAAACTTTTTTCTGTCTCTCTTTCTTTCTTTCTCTTTCTTTTTCTTTCTCTTTCTTTCTTCCTCTTTCTCTCCTCCCTCCCTCCCTCCCTCCCTCCCTTCCCTCCTTCCTTCCTTCCTTCCTTCCTTCCTTCTCTCTCTCTCTCTTTCTTTCTTTCCTTCTTTCTTTCTCTTCAGACAGAGTCTTGCTCTGTCTCCCAGGCTGGAGTGCAGTGGCACGATCTCAGCTCATTGCAACCTCCACCTCCTGGGCTCCAGCAATCCTCCTACCTCAGCCTCCCATGTAGCTGGGACCACAGGTATGCAACACCACACCCAGCTAATTTTTGTATTTTTAGTAGAAACGAGGATTTCACCATGTTGCCCAGTCTAGTCTCAAACTCCTGAGCTCAAGTGATCTGCCCACCTTGGCCTCCCGAAGTGCCAGGATTATAGGTGTGAGCCCCTGCACCCAGCCAACATATTTAACCTTTTGGTGTTTACCACATTGTCCTAATTTTTCTCAATTCATTACCACTCCATGTAAAAACTCCATCATGGTACACACCAGCACACAAATGCCACTGGATCATCAAAGGTAGTTAGTGGCTCAGTGCATGGAAGAGCATTTACTGAATAGTGCTGGTCACAAAATGGATGGAAGCTGAACGCTTTGGTCTACTCATGATATGCCAGTCTCATGTCTGTTGTGATGTTGAGAGAGGGTAGTGGGTATCTGTGCCTGAAACAACTTAAAGCTTCCCCTGCCCTAACCTTAGAGCACTGTTGAGAAAATGTCCCGATGACGAAATGAAACTGTTTAAAATTGAACTCATTAGATGCTCCATCCAAGTAAACCTGTATTTATTGGCAGTGATAGTAGCAATATGTTCCGAAGGCACTATTTCTGGACACCTCTCATGCAAATAGGAAGCTCTTGTCTCCATAAAGGATGATGACAAATATTGGATCCCTTTTTTTTGGCTCTTTTGTGTTAATACCAGACTAATCAAGAAGTATCACGAACAGACAATGTAAGTCAGCTGAGACTATTCACCATTACTCGTCTGTTGATTAAAAAAAGTTGGTGTAATGATTACAAACCTGTTCATTTTGGAAAACAGAGATAATATGTCCTTCTGATTAGATATGTGTGTCTTAGAGACTTACTGCCTTATATTTTAAGTTAGTGTTATTTAATATAGTTTAATATCCATCTTTTGTCTCCCTTGTTGGATTACTGACTGGTAGAGATCAAAGAGAACTCTGGATCTAACTTTGAAATATCATTGTGATTTGCTTGGGTCATGAACATATTAGACGCTCTGTAAGTATGGTTCTGTTTTTGGACAGAGTCTCGCTCTGTCACCCAGGCTGGAGAGCAATGGCACGATCTTGGCTTACTGCAACCTCCACCTTCTGGGCTCAAGCAATTCTCCAGCAACAGCCTCCCGAGTAGGTGGGATTACAGGTGCACACCACCACGTCTGGCTAATTTTTGTGTTTTTAGTAGAGATGGTGTTTCACCATATTGGCCAAGTTGGTTTCAAACTCCTGACCTCAAATGATCCACCTGTCTCAGCCTCCCAAAGTGCTGGGATTACAGGCATGAGCTACCGCCCCCAGCCATAAGTACAGTTCTTGTTGAAAAAATAAACAGCTGATTGACCTAATGGAAAGAACACAAAACAATGCAAATATATTCCCAACAAAATAGGAAAAATTGGAAAATTTGTTGACATAAAGGAGAAAAAGTAGATTAGGAGCAGGAAATGGAGCCTGTGGTTCCTGTAGTATATAGTGATGGTTCTGCGGACACGGGCTGGGAATAATCATAGCAGTGGTGAAAATGTATTGAGCACTTACTTGCTCTTAGTGTCATCCGCTCCTCATAGCAACCTGATGGGTGCTTGTCATCCTCACCTTTTTAATAGATGAAGGAGCCGAGGCTTAGAGAAATGGAGTAAGTTGCTCAAGGTCACATAGCTATTAAGTATAGATTTGAACTCAAGGCTAATTCTAGAATCCCGGTGCTAAACCACAGTACGCACCACTGGGGGTGGTGTCAGTCCCAGCTCAGTGAAGAATGTGGTTTTTCTGCACTTGTCCTATCATCGAGCAATTTCTCTGCCAACAATAAATAGATTCTTACTGTGTCCTTGGCCAGGCAACTTTCACTTTTAAAATGAGTTAACGCTCAATTCATCTGTATTTTAAAAAATGGTAATACTGATACATAATTTAGTGGAAGAAGCAGAAATCCCCATTTGGTGGGAAGACAGCAGGAAGCAGCTGACTGTGGGTGTATGGGTGCCCCCTCCCAGAGAGAACCTGAGTTTATAAGCACCCTCCCGGGTCCCTAACACCATCAGTCACCCTGAATTTCTCCTGAGGATAAACCAGGAGGAGCCACGGGGGTAATTAGAAATCTGCCTCCTTTCTTCCATCTGGCAGGAGGGGTGTTTTCCTTTGTTACGTGTGTAATTAGGATGATGAGTGGCTTCAGTCGGCAGCCCCTCTCCTGGTTGTGGGGTTTCTCTGAGGTGTGTGCATCTTTCTGACAGCAGGGCTCTTACCTCCTTGGGGCCACCCTTCTGTGCACCAGCAGAAGGGGTCTTGTGATCCAGGACACGGGGATGAGCAAGCGTGCAGAGAAACCAACACTAGTCAGGCAGTCAAGCATTCAGGAAGCGGGAGGATGATTTTAGAGGTGAAGGGGAAAGTGGGATAGAGGGGGGAGTCCTCTTTGGGGATTTCCATTACCGGACAGAGCTCTTGTCTCGTCATCTGGAGGAGACAAGATATCCCTGGAGAAGGGATATCAATGGCTGCTTAAACGGGGGAAGAGAGAACGCTTAGTTGGGTGTTGCACTGAGTTCAGTGAGGGAGGTGATCCCAATGTATGTCCTGGCTAAGGGGTTTCCTTACCCTGAGTTGCATGAGGGGGCTTGTGATTCTCAGGTATGGTGTTCATACCTTTTCCTTTTTTCTCTTTTTACCAATTACAACCTTATAGAGCGGCTAGCAATGGCAATACTAGTAGGAAGATAACTAGACCTCACTGAGCCTGCATGTCTTGTATTAAGTGTGGTTTAGCACTTCACTGGGCTGCTGTGAGAATCACTGTGCATAAGGTTTGTGTGACCCCTTTAGATTCTAGAGTGATCAGAGGATCACAGCCAAACAGGGAAGCCCTGACTGCCTCAGTCTTGCTTCCTTCTCTTCCTAGGGGCACAAACAAGCTGAGTGGAGTTTGGCTTTGATATTGCCTATCCTGTTTATTGCCTGAAGGAATATTCTGGATTAGGAGATTGTGAAGGAGGGGCAAAGAAGCCTGGCGGGAGGTGATTCTGTTCATTTTATTTTTTAACTCCAGTGCCTTCAGTAAATCCAGGAGGTCATAGAGGCAGAAGGAAGCATTCTGGTTTTTTTTTCTTTGAGACAGAGTCTCACTTTGCCGCCCAGGTTGGAGTGCAGTGGCACAATCTCGGTTTACTACAAGCTCCGCCTCCCAGGTTCACACCATTCTCCTGCCTCAGCCTCCCGAGTAGCTGGAACTACAGGCGCACACCACCACGCCGGGCTAATTTTTGTTGTATTTTTTTAGTAGAGACAGGGTTTCACCATGTTAGCCAGGATGGTCTCAATCTCCTGACCTCGTGATCCGCCTGCCTTGGCTTCCCAAAGTGCTGGGATTACAGGCATGAGCCACCACGCCTGGCCAGAAGGAAGCATTCTTGAAGCAAACAGCCCCGCTTTGCTCTGCCCCCAAGCCTGCCACCCTTTGCCAGCCCTCTGGCCACGTGCCTGCCCTGCACAGCGCTGTTTAACCCAGACAGTGGGCCTGGAGGGCAGGGGTGTGCATAAGGGTACCAAGGATAGGAGGGGAGGGGCTGGCTTTGGAGGCTCCAAGCTGGGAGCTGACACAGATGAACAGGCTAGAAGGCAAGGCCAATGCCTGCAGCCCACACTGTCACCCCAGAGCCAGTGACTAATAGTGGCAGAGGGTGGGGAGAGGAGAGTGCCAAGGGAGGGAGAGGACAGGGAAGTGGTGGGGAGCACCTGATCGGGGTGCAGCCCTGGCCGTCTGCTGGTCAGCTCACACAGGCTCTCTATTGAGTGCAGTTTGGAAGCGGATTTTGGCTGGAGGACTAGAAAGAGCCTTGTTGTGGAAATGGAGTGTTTAGGAGGCTGCTCCTCCCCCGCTGCTCCTCTCTCACTTGCTTCCTGACCTCCAAAATGCTCCTTAAATATAACACTCTCAAGGCCTGATGACTCCCCTGCCTGAGCTTGGAGCTCTGATTCCCCAACGTGTGACTGCAGAACTGCTCTGCCCCAGATTTCCCAGCAACTAGAGGCATGCAGCTATGCCCTGGTACTGCAGCGCTGCTCCGCTCCTGCTCCTGGAGCAAAGCGGGACGCGTAGGGAGAGCAGCACAGAATGCAAGAATCTGAGCTGGAAGGAGAGCCTCAGGGATCCTGTCATTTATTTTCTGCTCCAGATAGGGAGCCAGAGGCTTGGAGGCTTACCCAAGGTCATGGGATTCTAGTGGTGGAAAGAGCTCCAGATGAGGAGGTGGGAGGCAGGAGGGCTGAATTCTCCCTTGGCTTCTGCCACTCAATGGCAGAAGCCTGAGATAGGACCTGATATTGTGGCGTTTGAGTTCACAGCTTCCAGGTTTCCCTTGGCTGGGTGGTCCTGGGTGTCTGTAGGCAAGGTCAACAACAGCATGCTCTGGTGACCTCTTACCATTCTAGTCCCCACTTATGGATGAGGCAAGAAACACCAATTGTGTTTTTGTTGGATTAGGAAAGGAACAGTACCAGGGTAGGCGAGACTTTAAGACTCATAGAAGACCAACAGAAAGTCAAAGCAGCTGAAATCAAAAGGAAAAAGCTGAACTGTTTCCAGCCTCCATTCTAAACCCAGTAAAGTTCAGAAGAAACCGTGGTAACAAGAGGCTTGGAGTAATACAAATCAAACCAACTTCATGTTCATTAAATTAGTGAACTCAGAAAGGCCAATTTTTGTGAACATATATTTGTGAAAATTCAGGTAACACAAAATATTGTCTAGACCCCTGTGCCTCACCCCCTCTTTATCAAGCCTGTTTGTAAAAACCCAAAAAGGATTGGTGTTCAGTTGTTTTCTAATCACTCTGTTTATTTTAAAATTGTTTGCATTGAATAATTAGCTAATACAAAATAATATATAGGGAGAGCGCGATGGCTTACGCCTGCAATCCCAGCACTGTGGGAGACCAAGGCAGGTGGATTGCTTGAGCCCAGGAGTTCAAGAACAATCTGGGCAACACAGCGAAACCCCATCTCTACAAAAAATAAAAATAAAAATAAAAATAAAAATAAAAATAAATTAGTTGGGCATGGTGGTGCTTGTCTGCAATCCCAGCTATTCAGGAAGCTGAGGTGGGAGAATCACTGGAGCCCAGGAGGTGGAGGCTGCAGTGAGCCATAATCATGCTACTGCACTCCAGCCTGGGCAACAGAGTGAGACCCTGTCTAAAAAAAAAAAGAAAAAGAAAGAAAAAAGAAAACAAACAAATAATATTTATAAAATATATAAAATATGTATAAAGTATAAAGAAGAAATGACAATTGCAGGAGTACCTCTCACCTGTTCTGCTCCATTGCATGTGACTGCTGTATACATTTTCAGTGCTGTGTACTGTTCCACCTTAAGAAGATAACACAAGGCCTGTATCCTTTCTGTTGATAGACATTTGTTTTCAGGGTTTTTGTTTTGCTTTTGTTGTTAGGTGGAATGCTATTTAAAGTTTTTCCTGCATGCCTCCGAATGTGAGTTGCTTCCATTATTGGAGTAGAACTGTTAGGTGTTAGAGGATGCAATCATCCAACTTTATTACATAATACCACATAATTTTCTTAGGGAGTTGAAGCAGTATACACTCCTACTAGCTCCTTTCCAACACTTGATATTATTTGATTTTTAATTTTTGTCAATGGGAAGAGTATGTGATGACATCTCACTAGAGTTCCAATTTATATTTTCCTGAGTACTAATGAATTGAGCTCCTTTTTATATGTTTATTGCTTTCTCTTCTGAAAATGCTAACTCAAATCATTTGTCTATTTTCAGAATTATCCTTCTTTTTCTCATTGGTTTGTAGGAATTTTTAATAAATTCTGTGGACAGTTCCTTTCTCAAGCAATATGTGTTGCAAATATTTTCTCTTAGAACAGCCTTGTCTTTTCTCTCTATGATCTCTTTGGATGATTGAAGTTTTTAACTTTATTGTGGCTGAATCTGTCATTTTCTTCCTTTATGGGAATTGTTTCTGGGTCAGTTGTTTAGGAAACTCTCAGGGTGCAATCAGTGTAAGAGTCAGTTTGTGATTATGATTTATCAGAGGAGATTATTCTTCCTCCTTTGTTCAACATCAAGGTTTAGGGCAGGCAATTTTCCTTTTAGTTCCTGGGCAGCATTTGTGCATTTCTTTCAAGTGCATCCTTACAGTGAGAGTGTAGTCCACTGGGACCCACTTTATGAGGCAGTCGCCTCTGGATTCTCTCACCACTTGTGGGCTTTGGGAGTTATCTCTAGTGTGCTCTGGGAGGCCCTGAAAACTGAAGCCCAGTTTCACTATTTTCTGCCATCACTACATTTTTGACCTTTAAATATTTCTTATTTTTTTGATAGCTCATCAAGCCCTTTTAATTTCTTTTTTTTTTTTTCTATTTTATCTGTGTATATGCCATAGTGCCAGACATGGAAGTCTTTGCAATCTAGTTTCCTCTAAGCAATTCTTATCCTTCCTGAAATGCAAATGTCGGGGAGCAGCCAGATTGCAGGGAGTCAGGCAGAAGCAGGAGAATCTGTGTATTCATTCTTAGAGGTTATGTTAGTGCTTGCGATTTACTAACCAGGAACTTTTCAAACCATGGAGACTGCTTCTCACGGAGGTGAGAAGATAAAGAGGGAAGTTAGATGAGGAACATTTTTCCCATCTCACTTGGTCTTAGTCTTTACCTCAGAAAGCACTTCCATGTCTCTTCAAAGCTGTGTTTGGATCACCTTTTGAGATTTTCTTTCTCTTTTCTTCTTCTTTTTTTTTTTTTTTGATGGTCTTGCTCTGTTGCCCAGTCTGGAGTGCAGTGGCATGATCTCGACTCACTGCAACCTCCGCCTCCCAGGTTCCAGTGATTCCCCTGCCTCAGCCTCCCAAGTCTCTGGGATTATAGGCATGTGCCACCACGTGTGGCTAATTTTTGTATTTTTAGTAGAGACGGACTTTCACCATGTTGGCAAGGCTGGTCTCGAATTCCTGACCTCAGGTGGTCCACCCATCTCAGCCTCCCAAAGTGCTGGAATTACAGGTGTGAGCCACCATGGCCAGCCGAGTTTTCTTTATGGACCACAAAAATGGAACCTGTCTCCAGGGCCCTGTGAGAAGCGCTGTTTCAGAAACAAGAGAGAGCCAAGGGGAATTCGAGGCAGATGATGGTCACTCAACCCAGTGGGCTCTCCTGTTCTTCCTTCCCTTTTGGGTTCCTCACATCACACACAGACACTCAAGCCAGCTAACTCATCAGTAACAGAAGAGATTTAGTCTTGGTTTAGTCTCTTTTTTACTTACTGCCTGGATTCTTTTTCTCCTGGGAGCATGTAAGCTTTTATAAACCAGCTTGTCTGATAGAGAAGGAAATTTTTTATAAACATACATATTGATTAAAACAATAGGTTTTTGAGCTAGGGATGCTTGCATTCAAATTCCAGACTTGCAGCTTGCTAACTGTTTGACATTAGGCAAATTAAGGCACTACAGTTAGGCTGGCCGGGTTGGCTCATACCTGCAATTCTAATGCTTTGGGAGGCCGAGGTGGGCGGATCACCTGAGGTCAGGAGTTCGAGACCAGCCTGGTCAACATGGTGAAACCCCATCTCTACTAAAAATACAAAAATTAGCTGGGCACCGTGGTGCGCGCCTATAATCTCAGCTACTCAGGAGACTGAGGCAGGAGAATTGCTTGAACCTGGCCGGCAGAGATTGCAATGAGCTGAGATTGCGCCACTGCACTCCAGCCTGGGCGACAGAGTGAGACTTCGTCTCAAAAAAATAAATAAATAAAAAAGACACTACAGTTAGTCTTCAGTGGCATTATCTGAAAAATCGTGAGGTACTGCCTTATACCATGGATATGAGGATTTAGTAAGAGAATACATGCAAAATGCTTAGCTTGATGCCTGACATAACTAACCCTCAATATACTCTTCTTAGTAGTTGAGAAGGAGTTGACTTTGTGGATTTTTGTTTTTGTAGTCAAAAAAAAAAAAAAACAGCTAGAGCAAAAGCCAAAAACTTTTACAATTACAGTAATGTGTTTTTAATATAGTACTTGGACATCTTTGATCCTTATGTGTTACTTGTGATCAGAGCAGTTGATGGGCCAGGATGAGAATACAGTATTCACGTGTACCTGGAGTACTATCAGTGACATTTGCCTCGGGGCTGGATCACATGACCTGTTATTTCCATTGAGTGAATTATCTAGGTCACAAAGGACAACTCTTTGTACTTCTGGAATCTGTTGCATCCCTTCAGTATCTGTGCTGAAAGTATGGCCTGGGTACAGGCTCCAGGAGCTTTAAAAACGTAACTTCGGATGTGTTCAGAAGTCCTGGCAGCATTTGAGCGTTGTCTGGCATGGGGCTATGGATAGATCAATTCCGCAGCCAAGGGCTGCTTCGGGAACACCTTTCTGAAAACTCAGTATACCTTACTTTTTTCTTTCATTTTTTACTAGTGGAATCAGGTCACAAAAGCTTAGTATACCTTAAAGAGTGTTTCTTCTGGACCATGTGGACATTGGAGAGATAACATGATGTTTTTAGTTCGGTTTGAGTAAGGTCACTTAAATGCTTGCTTCTAGTACCCCTACAACACCCAAGCCCTCCTCCTCAGCGGGGATATAGAGCTAGCTGAACGACACACAGCCCTTGTCTCCATGGTGCTTATCCTCTAAAAAGAACAAAGCAGATTTGTTGCCCAGGCTGGATTTCAGTGGTGGGATCTGGGCTCACTGCAACCTCTATCTCTCTGGTTCAAGCGATTGTCTTGCCTCAGCCTCCCGAGTAACTGGGATTATAAGCACGTGCCACCACGCCCAGCTAAATTTTGTATTTTTAGTAGAGACGAGGTTTCGCCATGTTGGCCAGGCTGGTCTCAAACTCCTGACCTCAAGGGATCCGCCGCCTTGGGCTCCCAAAGTGCTGGGATTACAGGCATGAGCCACCATGCTTGGCCAAAGGAGAGATGATCACTTTTTCTCACTTTAGAGGGTCAAGTATAGATGATGTCCATACAGCAAGAGGATGTCTGCAGATTGTTTTATGGGCAAATTTTAGGGTAAAGGCTTATTACGGTTTGATTGTTTTGGAGCAAGTTTCCGCGTAAAGCTTTATTATCATGGTTCAGTTGAAGGTTGCTATTTCATAATTAATCTCTTTGTTCGTTGTCACCCATCCGCATTACTGACCCAGATAGTAATGCAGGGAAAGAGAGAAAGGAATCATACAGCCAGGGAAGCTGTTGGTACTGGAACTCCCAGGCCCCAGCCTGGAGGATCTGATTTAGGAGGAGCCTCTTCCCCCTTCTCAGTGAACTGTTATGTTCCAGCTAGAGTTGAAAATCCCGGTCCTGCCTTACTGGGGTGCTGTGGCTGGTCTGCATCTTCTTGGAGCCCAGGATTGGTGATCATGTGGCTTAAATCCTAAACCAGGCCTTTGTGGTCGGTCACCTTAAAAGGATCCCTGGCCCCAGGTGACAATGTGCTGCCCTGCCACCAGAAGTTGCTGCCTCACCGTGCCTCCAGAAGTCAGGCAATTTCCCCAGCAGGAGGAGAGAACTGAGCATTCTGTGTGCAGCACACTGCCTGGGAGCACGTGGCCCTGCTTGCCCCGCCTTGCTGGGGAGAGGGTGAGGATTTTATTTAAGGTGGTCTTGTGTGCCTGGCTGCCCCAGGCACTTACCTCGGGGCCTCTGAGTCTGCTTGGATTCCAGAGGTGTGCAGAGGAACTAGGGTCCAGGTTCTCCTCTCCGGCAGGGGTGGGGCGTTTTAACCCCTGGGTGGATGCTGATAGAAGTGCTCATCTTCAGATATTTCTACCCCCTCCTCTTCCTTCCTGGCACCACATTCCTCATACACCCTCTCCCTGATATTCTGTCCCATCCTGGGACTAAACGTGTGCTGTGTCTTTAAATGGGCGGAAGTGGCTGGCAGTGCTTTGCTTGGGTACTGCATTGATTAGGAGATTATATGGAGCTGCGGGAGCTGCCGCCTGGGGGAAGAGAGGTGCAGGTTCTGCTAGGTTTGTGCTCTCCTCCCAGGCTCTCCTTGGCTTCCTTCCCCAAAGCAGCTCAGAGCCGGTATGAGGTGAGGGTGGGGGGCAGCCGGCCCGCCTGGCTGTTGACGGCAAGTCCAGGGTTTGTTTCGCACAGCCTTGCCAGCGTTACCCATCCTCATCAGAAACTGGCAGCGACAGCCACAGCTCGGGCAGGCGCCTCCAGCCCCAGGCTGGATTTGCAGAATCTGTCCTTCGTCTCCAAGCCCAGCTTTCAGCTGGGAAACGGGGAAGAAGGGGCAGTGGCAGCAGTTCTTCTGGCTCTTTCTCCCTTTCTCTCTTTCTCTTTCTGTGTTCAAGTCACATTACATGGGATTCTGTTCTTTTGGGACTTCGTCATCTTTTCCAATATGTCCTGGGACCTCCGGAGCTGTAACGGGGATGCTAAGGACACGGTCAGTGGATTATCGTGACTGTACTAATGAAAGGATTCAAGCTCTCCTGGTAAGTAGAGGAGGGATAGGGAGCCTTCCTCTTCTGCCTTTCTTCAGCCCTGTGCTCCCCCCAGCACCCTCAAGAGGTCCCCTTCATTGATGCCATCTCACCAGGCATCGAGGGGTTCAGATGTGGGGACTAGGCACTTTAAAAGTTGGGGTACTCTCCCTGGCTCCTCCAGCTTCTATACTGCTTCTGTATTTTCCTTACCTTCTTCGAGGGCAGGGGTTTTGTGGAAGTTGGGGGGCAGTGGAGAGAACCAAACTGCAGCTAAAAGGTTCTCCAACTTCGAGTACGTGAGGAGTGGTGTGCACAGAGGGAACTTGATAATAGAGAAACAGCCCTTCCCTTTGGCGAGGCGTTGTGCGTCTGCATCAGGCTGGGGGTGCGGTTGTACTCTTCCTGAGCCCTGACCAACACATGATTTTGCGGGGGCGTGGGGGCCCTTTCTCATGTCAGCTGCTTAGGGCAGGCAGTCCCTAGGGGCATCCCTCTGAGGGGCCAGGCTCCATCTTCTAGGATGCCTGGTGTCCAGAGGCAAGTGGGCCGCTGCCTACCCCAACGCAAACACTCACCTTGGGCCTTGGCAGGTGCCTCTTCCTGGGCTTAATATTGGGACATTAAAGGCATCTCTTGCTTGGCGTGTGGGAGTAGCTGTATTCTAGCTACAGAAGTAGTCAGAATATTTTTACCTTCCATTTAAAAAATGAAACCTTTACCTCTCCCTCTTTTTTGACCCAATAAGGAGATTGCATGGGCAGGTGAATTGGCTTTTTATCTGGTAGAGAAACTGCAGATTTTGTTGGAAAACTTTGCCATACCAGGGATCCGGTACCCCTGCAGGGTGGCATGTGAGGCTGCCTGAGGCCTCCTTCAGAGGAGAAAGGCTCCTTGGACTGGGGAGGGAGCTTTCTCTCCCTGAAGAGGGTGGAGGGTAGGAGGAGGAGGATGAGCTTGGGAGAGCTCCCTGCAGGGATGAGTCCCTGCCTTCATTGCGGCTGGCTGTCCACGCATGGGGTGGGGAGGTGGCAGCTCACATCGCTGAATGAAAGGTTGATTTTCAGAGTCAGGTATGGATGTTGAGTGATTTAAGGCATGGGGCCCTAACCTGGCTCTGGGCCACATTTGGCTTTCCAGGCACCCCTACCCTAGATTAAACTCTGATAGAATGTCTAGTCCAGCCCTCCTCCTTTAGGGAAGAGGGTCCATTAGTGGGTCTTGAAAAGGCACTTTGCAGAAGGCAAACGGAGGTGCTTAGTTTCTGCAAGTGTAACTCTCAAGAACTGCGAGGCCCCAAGAGGTGAGGAGCACCAGTTACCCCCAGCCGGGAGTTTCTTTTCCTCAAGTTTTGCTGTCCCTCTCTCTTATGTTTAGTCCTTGCTTTCTGGGGATCTGGTACCCCATTCTTTCTGGGTGGGAGGCTATGAGCAGAGTTTATTGTCACTGGGAGTTCCAGGTCCAGACCAGTAGCTAAAGCTGTTCTTTATTCCTCAGTAGAGCCGTGCTGGGTCTGTAGCTTGGATGCGGCCTCCCAGAAAAGCCCAGGTGCTGCAGGGACACTGGGCTCTTCATCAGAAATCTCTCAGCATCCTTCCGCACCCCTGCTGTCAGCACACCCAGCTTGGGGCTGAGGGGTAGCTTGGCTGTCATTCAGGATGAGACATCACTTTAACAGAAGGCTCTCGGCTCAGCCTGGGTTGGTCCTCAGGGATGTGCAGAGATGTTTGCCTTTAAAAATCTGCCTTGAGCATCTCTTGATGCATTTCAACAAGGACAGCAGTGTTAATCTGGGAACTGTAATTGGGATAATTTTGTCTTCTTCAGCCAAATAAAATTTTACAAGGATGGGACAACTTTGTCATTTATCTCTGCATTGATACCGTTAGATCCTGTGACCCATTGTCTCATTAAGTACAGATCCATTTTGGTCCAGGGGCCAAACCTTGTAGTTGTGGATGAAATGTGGCTCCCTTTGGCAGTATCCCAACTGGTACTCCCAACTCTCTGGTACTCAGGTACTGATACTCAGGATACTAATGCTGGTACTCTGGTACTGGTACTCAGGGTACTCCCTACTCTTCCAACAAGGAGACTTGGTAGAAGCAAGATGACCAAATCTATTGAGTACCTTGATAGCACTGTCTGCATATGGAAATTATAATGTTTGAATTATTTCTAGAAACAACTCTGTAATGCCTACTATGGGTTGGTGATATTTAAAAAATGATGATAAATACTGATAAGAACGATGGCGACCAACATTTGCTGAAACTATGTGTCAAGCACCACAGTAAACTCTTTACATGTATTAACTCACGTGGAGCTCACAGTGTTATGAAAAGAATCCCCATTTTATGGGTGGGGAAACAGACACAGAGTTTAAGTGGCCTGCGTGCAGATAGGAACCAGGCTTTGGGCTTGCGCAGGGTAAGTTTCCCCAGTGATTCACCTGTCCCTGGTTACTCTTCTTCTCTAGTATAATTTCCACTCCATGTAATGCCATGCTAGACACTGGCTTTTTTTCATGTTCCATTGTCTCTTATATTCATTAGGTCAGTTAGTTAGACTTTTAAAAGTGTGTATAAATATGTTTTATCATTTGATTCTTACTATAACCCCATAAAGCAGCTGGTGTCTCCATTTTAGAGTTAGGGAAACTGAGGCACAGAGTGGTAAAGTGAGATTTCATTAAATGAATGCAACTAGTTTGTGGGGAAGCCAGGATACACTCTTATGGCTGGACTGATTTCAGAGTGGGGATTAACTACCACAGTAACAACAAGGTGTGTCTGTCAGGCTCAGGGTCTGTCCATTCATTTACTCATCTATCTCTTCGTTCTACAGATGTTGATCAAGTATTATTTTTGCAGCCCTGTTGTCCACGCATTGTGAAGTTAATAAAATGTAAAGGACAATGCTTTGGCCTTGTAGGGGCTGATAGCCTCACAGATGGAAGGAGGCTCCCTCACACCTCTGACACATGTGTACATGCAAGTCAGTAAGTGCTAAGGGACAGATAAGTGTGGTGCACAGCAGACACTCTAGAAGTCCTTTTCAGCTGGCATGGCAGAGAAGTCTTATTGGCGTAACTGAAATGTGAGGGAGGTTCAGAGGCTGGACAATTAGGTGAGTAAAGGCTGTACTTCACACAGCTGTACCTCACGGAGTTGTGAGAGTGCCACTGAGGATGCTTTTGGATGAAGATGACCTTGACATATGTCTGTGATTGACAAGTGGCTGGACTTTGAGATAGAATCTCCCCCAGTGCAACCCCTCTCTCTCAGTAGGGTAGTAGCTTTAGGCTGTCTCGAAAGAGGATTCTATGATTTCTTCTACTGGTAACTTGGTGAGCAAGGTAAGGGCAGTGGTGGAGGAGGCTGAGAGAGGAGGTGGCATTGACAAACAGATGGGGCTGTGGCCAGAGCTTCTGTGGGGCATGTAGTGATTTGAAAGCCAAGAAATTGGTTTCTTAAAGAATAACTCACCCATCTTCCACAGCTTCTACATGGTTAATTCTTTTTCTTTCGGTGCCACAAAGATAGTCCTAATTCCTGTAGAGCCTGAGAACCTCAAACACTAAGAAGGTCTCCAGTTTTGTGGGGCCGCTCCCCCTCCGGATGATTCTGGCCCCCACAGGACTAGGGCAGACTGTAGTGACACCTGTCCTCATGTTCCTGGTCATCACCTCTGCTGGGCTTGGTAATGCAGCCTCCAAGAGACTGGGGTCTGTGACAGACCTTCAGGAAAGTCAGTGTGCTGGAAGAATTTGATTCTGGGGGAAAAAAAAGGTTGAGAGAAAGTATAGTTCTTGACAGAGAGCAGGTGAAGCATTTCTGTGGCGAGGGTTTAGTCCTCAGATGCGGAGAGTTTCGAATTTCTCCGTGTTTGAGTGGGTGGGTGAGCAGTCTTGCTGCTTTCACACTGTTTAGGAGGATGAGCATTGTGTGACAGAAGGTACTCACATTCTTCACCGGTAGCTGGGAGGGTCCTTTTCTTTCTTTCTTTTTTTTTTTTACTTCTCCATATTTCATGACCAATAATGGTCAACAATATTTTATTTGATAGTAAATGTCAGTTGCCTACTGTACCCATTCTCTTCAATCTGTTGTCAAGTGGGGCGCTGTTCATTCTTTAGCTGTTGCCTGGACCAAATTATCTATTTCTCTAGATTTCTTTTGTCTTTTCCTTTTTTTTGAGACAGAGTTTCACTCTTGTCACCCAGGCTGGAGTGAAGTGGTAAGATCTCGGCTCACTGCAACCTCCCTGTCCCCCCGGGTTCAAGTGATTCTCCTGCCTCAGCATCTCAAGTAGCTGGGATTACAGGTGTGTGCCACCACACCCAGCTAATTTTTGTATTTTTAGTGGAGACGGGGTTTCACCATGTTGGCCAGGCTGGTCTCGAACTCCCAACTTCAGGTGATCCACCTGCCTTGGCTTCCCAAAGTGCTAGGATTACAGGCATGAGCCACTGTGCCCGGCCTCAAGATTCTTTCTGTAAGAGGTCTGCTGCAGGGGAGGGAGCCCTAGACGTGGCCCCTGCACACCTCCTATAGAGTCAGGCTTCCCAGCTATGGAAATGTTTACCAGAAGGTGAGTTACGGTGAAGGTTGGGGTCACTTCATGGCTTGAGATTCTGGAGAGATGACTCCTGAATCAGAACCTTGTAATCACCTTTTGGCCTGCTGTGTGGCCCTGGTAGGTGACTTCTGTTCGCCTTGGGTGACGGTGGTTTTGAAAGTGGGATTAAATGACAGTATTGGGTGGATTAGTCGGTCTCTCAGCTTCCTTTTTAGTAATGGTTTAGAAAAAGGCCACAGTCCTGACAGAGCAGGTTGCTTGTGATGTGGACTGTTTGTGCTCTTCTGTAGTCAGCAGGGGACACTGAAAATAAACATTCATTTGAAACTATTAAATATTCATTTACAAACATCGCACAGCAGGCACACCCTCCTGCGAACAGTGTGAGATTTACTTTATTATTCTGTGGGACGGGAATTGGAGTTTTCCCATGGTTCGGTAAGTCCAGGACACTGAGCACTGGTCCTCTAGGCATTTAAATCCCTTGAGTGAGAAGGACAGCTCAGGGTGAGAACCGAAACTTCTGACTCTGACAGATTTCTTAAAAGGATAAGAGTTTCTCACCTCTCATCCATGGTTCTACTTTGGTAAACTGTACCTGGCTTGAAATTAGCAGCAATCAATGTTATTTCGTTTGTTGTGTTATTGTCTTCGTCATTACTACTTTAAGAAGAAAGAAAGAATGTAACTTTGTAGCTGGCAGAGATTGTTGCAGATCAGATTATGAGTACCTGAGGTTTATTGATGCTGCTGGCTCAAAGCCCTTACCTCCTGGCCTTCCTGAGGCTTATTGTCATCAAGTTTATTATTGCTGGAAAAGATGGTTTAGAGTTTCTAATTAGAGAACTTGAAGACACTTCTTGTCTCTTGCTGAATTCTTCGGAAGGCTGGACATTTGTTCCCTAAATGAGCTATTAAGGTGAAAAGATGTGATGGACTACATATTGCTAGATGTTTTTGTTACTTTAATTTTTATTTTTATTTTTTGAGATGGAGTTTTGCTCTTGTTGCTTAGGCTGAAGTGCAATGGGGCAATCTGGGTTCACCACAACCTCCGCCTCCCGGGTTCAAGCGATTCTCCTGTCTCAGCCTCCCAAGTAGCTGGGATTACAGGCATGCACCACCACGCCTGGCTAATTTTGTATTTTTTTAGTAGAGACGGGGTTCTCCATGTTAGTCAGGCTGGTCTTGAACTCCAGACCTCAGGTGATCTACCCACCTTGGCCTCCCAAAGTGCTAGGATTACAGGCATGAGCCACCATGCATGGCTTGTTTATTAATTCTTAATGCTGTTCTTTGGTTTGTGTTTGCAGAAAGATGTTGAACTAAACTGGGTTATGCCATGATAATACCATTCCCTCCCCTCTTCACCCCAACCAGCTTAACTCATGCTAAATTTAGTTCTTGATCACTCCAAGTCCCCTCAGGCTCTGGAAAATTCTCCAGGGAGGCTATCCTGCATGTAGCAGGCAGCTCAGTGATCCGGGCTGTAGAATGTCATGGCCCTTCTACCACAGTGGTCAGGGTGGGGTGGGAAGGAGGGCGTGGCTCTTAATGCTCCTCCCTGAAAGTGAATACACTGTCCCTGCACTTGCCACACATTGACCAGAACTAGTCACGTGGCCCTGCCTGACTGCAGGAAAGCTGGAAAATGTGGCTTCTGAGTGCAGGAAGAGGGAAGAACTGGAAATATGAGTGAGCACTCATCATACATACCACTGCTGCATAGCTGCTTTTATTGCTAGTGTGGGCTTGGGCTCATGCGCCTTCCTAAGACACAGCAGCACTTCCTTACTGCCTGTAGAATGAAGGCCTTCATCTGAGATGTCATGGAAGACCTCATGTGACCTTACATGGTAGATTGACACACCATAGCCCACAGGCCCAATTTGGCTTGATGCCAGATTTTGTACAGTTCTTCCTAACTAGGAATGTTTCTTTACGTTTTTAAATGGTTGAAGAAATTAAGAGAAGGATAATATGACATGCAACAATTATATGAAATTCCATAAGTTTTATTGGAACACAGGCATACCAATTTGTTTATATGTTACCAATGATCTTGTTCATGCTACAACAGCAGAATTGAGTAGTTGTGACATGTCTATGACTGGCTCATCTAAAACGTTTATTATCCAGCCTTTTACTCAAAGTTTGCTGCACCCTAGTTTAAGCAAGTAGAGATACTTCTCAAGTGCAACAAAATATGTTTTTACTGGATAAGTCTTAGCTAGCAGTCCTGTTCTAGGTATTGTAATGGTAATGTGATGATAAGGATATTAATAATAATATGTCTAACATTTAATTCACTCTGTATTTTATTTATTTAGTTAATTTATTTATTTTTATTTTATTTTATGTTTTTGAGACAGAGTCTGGCTCTGTCACCTAGGCTGGAGTACAGTGGGGCAATCTCAGCTCACTGTAACCTCTGCCTTCTGGGTTCAAAAGATTCTCCCGTCTCAGCCTCCCGAGTAGCTGGGATTACAGGCACCTGCTCCCATGCCAGGTTAATTTTTGTGTTTTTAGTAGAGACAAGGTTTCGCCATGTTGGCCAGGCTGGTCTCAAACTCCTGACCTCAAGTATTCCTCCCACGTCGGCCTCCTGGAGTGCTGGGATTACAGGTGTGAGCCACTGCGCCCAGCCTCACCCTGTATTTAAAATCTTATAAGCTCATAGCATTTTTTTTAAATCTAGGTACAGATTATAAAGATTTTACAAGTGAATAAACTAAAGCACAGAGGAGCCAAGTACTCTACACAAGGTCACACAGCTCAGAAGTGTTTGAGCTGGCAGTCTGACTTTAGAGTCCATGCTCTTAACTACCACAATTACAAAGCAACTGGAAAGACAGGTCTTTGTCCATGAGAAGACATGAAACTAATACTCACGAAAAGTTTGAGGAATGGTAATTTATGAAGACAGCATTTAATGGTTTGAATTACAGATGACCCTTGACCCTTGACCCTTAACCTTGGTGGTTAGGGGCACCGACCCCCACGCAGTCAAATCTGTGTGTAGCTTTTGACTTCCTAACAACTTAACTACTAATTGCCTACTGATGACTGGAAGTCTTACTGATAACACAGTCAATTAACACATTTTTGGTATTATGCGTTATATACTGTATTCTTGCAATAAAGTGAGTAAAGAAAATGTTAAGAAAATCGTAAGAGAATGTATTTACTATTGATTAAGTGGAAGCGGATTGTCATAAAGGTCTTCATCCTTACTGTGTTCACACTGAGTAGGCTGAGAAGGAGAAAGAGGAGGGGTTGGTCTTGCTGTCTCAGACGTGGCAGAGGTGAAAGAAGATTTGCATGTATTTGGACTTGCACAGTTCAAACCCATGTTGTTCAGGGGTCACCTGTACAATTACCAAAGACGTGCAAGAACAGAGACGGAGAGGTAGTAATGGGCAAAAGAAATTGAGAAGGGCTGAATGGAGGAGATGGGATGTGGGTTGATCCCTGGAGAATGGAGTCCACTGAGATTTCAAAAGAGATGAGCAGGTCGGGCGGGGTGGCTCACGCTTGTAATCCCAGCACTTTGGAAGGCCGAGGTGGGTGGATCACATGAAGTCAGGAGTTTGAGACCAGCCTGGTCAACATGGTGAAACCCTGTCTCTACTAAAAATAAAAAAAATTAGCTGGGCATGGTGGCGGGTACCTGTAATCCCAGCTACTCGGGAGGCTGAGGCAGGAGAATCGCTTGAACCCAGAGGTGGAGGTTGCAGTGAGCCAAGATCGTGCCATTGCACTCCAGCTTAGGCAACAAGAGTGGAACTCCATCTCAAAGAAAAAAAAATAATAAGCGAGTCTCAGGTGAGACTGGGCCACAGAAATCAGACTGAGAACCTTGGGAAGGGAGGAGCTGAGCAGCCTGGTCAGGACAGGGACATGTGGCCACGCAAGGGTAGAAGTTTAAGTGGCAAAACAAGCTCACCTACAGACAACCTCGAAAGTGAGGCAGAGGCCTGGGCTTGCTAGACTCAGTGGGAAAAGCCCTCAGGCTCAGGACGACCAAAGAGCATGGAGACGCACTTTCCAGTTCAGTGGGCAGGATGCTTGGGGCCGAGAACTGGAGTACACACGTTCTCACTGTGGGAAGAGCTTTAGAAATTACAATCATAATGCTTCTGTGAGCTTTCCATTTAAAAAAATCTCATACAGCCTTAATATAACCCTACAGGAAAGGACCTCCCCCTCCATTTTATGTGTTAGGAAACAGAGTCTCAAACGGGTCTCAAATAACTGGCCCAAGACCATATAATAAATGGCAGAACTGGGATAAAACTGAAGAGGTGGTGCTTTAAAAGCCTGTGCTCTCGACCTCCACACTCCTTGATGAGTGAAATGTTGAGCTGGTAGGAATCAGTAGCTTTATATTTCACAATTCAGACAAGGTTTGCTGAGGGGGTGAAGTCATCCTTTTTGGGTGGTGGTGTGCTCTTTATCTGTAGGTGATGCAGTAGAATATAGTTTCCCCAGTCTCCCTTCCCTCATAGTGAGCCATGGTCAGTGTCACAGCTGATCTGGTGGCTGTCACTTCAGGGCTGGGTTAGGAGTTATTACAAAAAAAATTGTGAAATATATCATGCATACATGAAAATGTCTATAATGTATCCATACAGTGTAAAGATGAACATTGCCTGTTCACCATTCAGTTAAGCATTAGAACATTGCCTATACATGTGAGACCCTTTTTTTCCTCTTTTAAAAATCTATGGCAATATACACAGGCTGGGAGGACAAGCCCCAGAGAATGGAAGTCTTGGGAAATGAGCACTGAGTAGGTTTCTGGGTCTGGGTTTGAGAGTCTCTCACTTGGAGGAGGCAGGCTGTGCTTCTCAGCAGGTGCCTCGTCGTTGCAGCGTGGGGATAAATGGCTGCCCAGAACACAGAATACCCTCCCTTCAGCTATGCGGTGGGCCCTTGGGGACAGATGCACGTGGTTCTGCTGCTCACTACTGGTATGACTATGGACAAGTTACTTACTGTCCCCAAGCCTTGATTCTCTCATCTATAAAATGTGGTTGGCCAGGTGCAGTGGCTCACACCTGTAATCTCAGCACTTTGGGAGGCTGAGGCGGGCGGATCACTTGGGGCCAGGAGTTTGAGACCAGCCTGCCCAACATGGTGAAACTCCATCTCTACCAAAAATATGAAAATTAGCCGGGTGTGGTGGCGCATGTTGGTAATCCGAGCTACTTGGGAGGCTGAGGCAGGAGAATAGCTTCAACCCCAGAGGCAGAGGTTGCAGTGAGCCGAGATCTAACCACTGGACTCCAGCCTGAACGACAGAGCAAGACTTTCTCTCAAAAAATATGTAAATAAATGACAAATAAAATAAAATAATGGGGTTAATAACATCTACCCCAGAGGGGTGTTGTGAAGACTGTCAGGATTCAACGAAATAATTTGTGTTGATGCTCTTGGGATGGGGCCTGGCATGTTACAAAAGTTAGCTGCCGTGCATTTTTTTTGTTTTGTTTTATATTTGGCACTGTCCACGGAAAACATGGCTACAGTCCTTGCTTTTCCTACACCCAAAATTTACTATTGTTTTTCATGCCTTAGGTGGGTCCAGAGAGTTCTGATCATTATTATTTTTCTAGTAGTGTCTTTCTTAGGACACAAGGACACAAGTTTGACCCTTCCTTTCAAGTGAACAGCCTCCCCAATCATGTGTTTTGGTCTCATTGCTGGAGCTCTTCCATCTCCTGTCCCACAAGGGTATGGTCACTTGACCACTGCACTGGAGGCTGGAATTTGTTCTACATTTACTGGAAGTGTGACTTTGGGCAAGGCACCAATGACCTCATCTCTAAGATGACAGGCAGGATTAGAGCAGTGGCTTGGTCTCTTGGACCTTCGGGGGCTTCATGCTACGGATCTTTAGTTGCAAGACCTTTGATATTCTTCTTGAGTTTCCACTGGATTCTTTCTGCCCCGTCTTGAATTAATTATTTGTTTACTAAACTGACATTTCTTGAGTACCTACTGGGCTAGGTGGCAAGCAGGAAAGGATGAGTCAGAACTGGTTGTTGCTCTAGCAGAGGACCTGCTGTCATGGGGGTAGCCAGAGCCGGACCTGCCTTTCAGGTGGGGTCTTATAGGAAAATTTCACCAGAAAACTCAGATACCTCTTCTACTGTAGTGCAAATAGATTTATCTTTCAGTTCAGATCTTTTTTTGGGCCCTTTCTCCTGAGACTGGGAGACTCTTTGTTTCATAATTGCTTCCCTGAAGTGACCTCAACCTTTTTTTTTCTTATTGAATGGTCATAGTTTTCATCCAGGGACATTATGACAATGACATGCAAAGCTCCTTTGTTTTCTAGAGGCTTAACTTGACAGATCTTAGGATGTAAATTTTGGTAACTGACCATTGAGCTTTTGATGGTGATCTGCTGTGCTGGTTGCATATTATTTTCCTCAGGCTTCTTCTCAGTCTAAAGTGTACCTTTCTATGCATTTATCTTGCATCTGTTAACTCTGGCATGTTCAGATGGTTTCTGTTAACCCCCTGATTTCATTAGCCAAGAGTGTCTACTTCACGTTCTTGCTTTCTTTGATATAAACAAGTAAAATACATTTGTGCTCTTGTGGGGCCTATGACTAATAGCAGCCAACCACTACCATTTAGCTATTGAGCTTTCTTTGTATAAACCAGTATGTTCATAGCAGCAATGATAGTTCTCCTTTTTACAAAAATCTGTACTTGGTGCAGTAAGTACTTAGTGCTGTTAAATGCTGAGAGTATTTTGTGTGCAGCTATAGAATTGGTTTTTCTTGCTTGTTGCCGTCTTAACTGCTTTCTGTGGCTAAATTCTCCTAAGTGTGCTTCCAGGCATAAGTTAGGACAACTTTTGTGCTGATCACTAGTGCTATAATATAATTCATAGTTGTCATCACTAGTCACAAGGTACCCTTAGCCACATGATTGCCAGGAAAAGGAATATGAACTACGAATGTGCACCTCTCTCCCTCTTTCTACTCTTCTTGGTACCAGCTAAGCTTCATGCATTTGCTGTGTGAAAAACAAATTTATAACTATCTCCCATCCAACCTCCTCTTCACATCCTCCTCTTGCAGTCATTTATACTGGCAGCTTTTGCAGCGTTTTTTCGTTGTTCTTCCTCACTTCACATGTGGTTCTGTCTTTGCAGTATCTCCCTGACTTGTCCTCCTCTGTTTCCCATGACTGTTGTCACCGTCCTAATTTATCACCTTCTAGAGTCTTGCTTGGCATGTTGCAACAGCCACCAGACTGATTTCCCCTTTTTAAAAACAGCTTCATTTTGATATAATTCATATACTATACAATTCACTCATTTAAGATGTACAATTCAATGGCCTTTAATTTGCAGCTATTACCAGAGTCAACTTTACATCTCAACACCTCAAAAAGAGTCCCCATACCCTTTAGCTAGCAGCCCCTTACTCACCCTCACCCCTCAGCCCAGCCCTAGGCACCCACTTTCTGTTTCTGTGGACTTCCCTATTGTGGACTTTATTTTTTCAAGACGGAGTCTGGCTCTATCGCCAA
>NW_012107241.1:103048-107701 GCF_000951045.1 Mandrillus leucophaeus
GGCAGGATTAGAGCAGTGGCTTGGTCTCTTGGACCTTCGGGGGCTTCATGCTACGGATCTTTAGTTGCAAGACCTTTGATATTCTTCTTGAGTTTCCACTGGATTCTTTCTGCCCCGTCTTGAATTAATTATTTGTTTACTAAACTGACATTTCTTGAGTACCTACTGGGCTAGGTGGCAAGCAGGAAAGGATGAGTCAGAACTGGTTGTTGCTCTAGCAGAGGACCTGCTGTCATGGGGGTAGCCAGAGCCGGACCTGCCTTTCAGGTGGGGTCTTATAGGAAAATTTCACCAGAAAACTCAGATACCTCTTCTACTGTAGTGCAAATAGATTTATCTTTCAGTTCAGATCTTTTTTTGGGCCCTTTCTCCTGAGACTGGGAGACTCTTTGTTTCATAATTGCTTCCCTGAAGTGACCTCAACCTTTTTTTTTCTTATTGAATGGTCATAGTTTTCATCCAGGGACATTATGACAATGACATGCAAAGCTCCTTTGTTTTCTAGAGGCTTAACTTGACAGATCTTAGGATGTAAATTTTGGTAACTGACCATTGAGCTTTTGATGGTGATCTGCTGTGCTGGTTGCATATTATTTTCCTCAGGCTTCTTCTCAGTCTAAAGTGTACCTTTCTATGCATTTATCTTGCATCTGTTAACTCTGGCATGTTCAGATGGTTTCTGTTAACCCCCTGATTTCATTAGCCAAGAGTGTCTACTTCACGTTCTTGCTTTCTTTGATATAAACAAGTAAAATACATTTGTGCTCTTGTGGGGCCTATGACTAATAGCAGCCAACCACTACCATTTAGCTATTGAGCTTTCTTTGTATAAACCAGTATGTTCATAGCAGCAATGATAGTTCTCCTTTTTACAAAAATCTGTACTTGGTGCAGTAAGTACTTAGTGCTGTTAAATGCTGAGAGTATTTTGTGTGCAGCTATAGAATTGGTTTTTCTTGCTTGTTGCCGTCTTAACTGCTTTCTGTGGCTAAATTCTCCTAAGTGTGCTTCCAGGCATAAGTTAGGACAACTTTTGTGCTGATCACTAGTGCTATAATATAATTCATAGTTGTCATCACTAGTCACAAGGTACCCTTAGCCACATGATTGCCAGGAAAAGGAATATGAACTACGAATGTGCACCTCTCTCCCTCTTTCTACTCTTCTTGGTACCAGCTAAGCTTCATGCATTTGCTGTGTGAAAAACAAATTTATAACTATCTCCCATCCAACCTCCTCTTCACATCCTCCTCTTGCAGTCATTTATACTGGCAGCTTTTGCAGCGTTTTTTCGTTGTTCTTCCTCACTTCACATGTGGTTCTGTCTTTGCAGTATCTCCCTGACTTGTCCTCCTCTGTTTCCCATGACTGTTGTCACCGTCCTAATTTATCACCTTCTAGAGTCTTGCTTGGCATGTTGCAACAGCCACCAGACTGATTTCCCCTTTTTAAAAACAGCTTCATTTTGATATAATTCATATACTATACAATTCACTCATTTAAGATGTACAATTCAATGGCCTTTAATTTGCAGCTATTACCAGAGTCAACTTTACATCTCAACACCTCAAAAAGAGTCCCCATACCCTTTAGCTAGCAGCCCCTTACTCACCCTCACCCCTCAGCCCAGCCCTAGGCACCCACTTTCTGTTTCTGTGGACTTCCCTATTGTGGACTTTATTTTTTCAAGACGGAGTCTGGCTCTATCGCCAAATTGGAGTACAGTGCCTCAGTCTCGGCTCACTGCAACCTCTGCCTCTGGGGTTCAAGTGATCCTCCCACCTCAACCTCCCAAGTAGCTGGGACTACAGGCACGCATCACCACGCCTGGCTAATTCTTTTTGTATTTTTTGTAGAGACGAGGTTTCACCATGTTGGTCAGGCTGGTCTCAAACTCCTGACCTCAGGTGATCCACCCACCTCAGCCTCCTAAAGTACTGGGATTATAAGCATGAGCCACTGCGCCTGGTTCTGGACTTTAATACAAATGGAATTATATGGACTTTTGCGTCTGGTTTCTTTCACTTAGCACAATATTTTTAAGTTTCATCCAAGTTGTAGCATTTGTCAGTACGTCATTGCTTTCTGTGGCTATATAATCTCTTAATTTTTAAGTTCAGAGCCAGGCTTGGTGGCTCACACCTGTAATCCCAGCTACTCGGCAGGTCAAGGTAGGAGGGTCACTTGATCCCAGGATTCAATGAGGTTACAATGAACTATAATCATGCTACTACACTCTAGCCAGGGTGACAGAGTGAGACCCTGTCTCTTAAAAAAAAGAAACTCCAAACAAATGGGTCCAAATCTCATTCAGCTGTCATACAAGTAACATTACCAACCCTTCTTCAACACTTGAATTTGGGCTAAATGTGGTGGCTCACGCCTGTAATCTCAGCACTTTGGGAGGCCAAGGGTAGAGGATTGCTTGAACCCATGAGTTCAAAACCAGCCTGAGCAACATAGTGAGACCCCATGTCCAAAAAAAATTAAAAAAAAAAAAAATTAGCCAGATGTGGTAGTATGCACCTGGTCCTAGTTACTTGGGAGGCTGAGGCAGAAAGATCACTTGAGCCAGGAGGTTGAGGTTTCAGTGAGCCATAATTGCACCACTGCACTCCAGCCTGGATGACAGAGAGACCCTATCTCAAACAAAAAAACAAACAAAACCCAAACTCTGAATTTGACTCCCATTACTTACAAAATACGGTTGACACTCTGAATGGCATGCAAGGCTTTCTGTTGGCTGTCTCCATCCTGACTGTCCAGCCTCATCACTCAGTCTGTTCTTTTATAAATCTCTTGTTGCAGCTACCGACACCCTCATCCATTCCAGGGTGTGTCACATACCATTTCTATCACTGCGGTATTTAGTTCTACTGCTCTTTTGCTTATGCTTCGTGTCTTTGCCTATGCAAATCTCAGTTATCCTTCAGAATTTAGTTTCAGTACCTCCTTCTTGAAGAAATCTTCCCACATTTAATTGATCCGCAAGTAGGAATTAGTTGTTTTCTATTCTCTGAGCACTATGGATTCCTGTAATTTCAATGTCTTGGATTAGATGTCATTCTATCTTCTGTAACATATTAAATCTTCTCTAAGAGTAAAGAGCTATCCTAATTTTTTGTTTTTCCTCCTCCTCCTTCTCCTCCTCCTTCTTCTTATTCTTTTTCTTCTTCTTCTTCTTCCTCTTCTCTTCTTCTTCTTCTTTTTTTTATGAGGTTTCTGTCACATGGGCTGGAGTGCAGTGGCATGATCAGAGCTCACTGTACCCTTGACTTCCTGGGCTCAAGTGGTCCTCCCACCTCAGCCTCCCAAGTGGCTGAGACTATAGGTGCACACCCCCATATTCAGCCTTTTTTTTTTTTTTTTTGGATTTTTTATACAGATGGGATTTCACCATGTTGCCCAAACTGGTCTCAAACTCCTGGGCTCAAGTGATCCACTCACCTTGGGCTCCCAAAGTGCTGGGATTACAGGCGTGAGCCACAGCACCCAGCCAAGTTATCCTAATTTTTCTTTCACTTTCTCAGTGTACTTTCTACAAGACTTTACACGTAGTTGGTGCTCAAAAAGTATTTGCTGGATAATTGATGACACTTTGCATTTGTATAGTATTTTTGCTTTTTAGAGTTCTTTTATATATGTCTTCTCTTTGGAAAATTAGAATTAACTAATAATTTGAAGAGAAAGTTACCAGTAATTATAATTTGTTTGAATGTTGTTTTTGTAACACAAATTATCCATGGGCAATGTATAAAAATTAGAAAATTTAAAGAGCCAAAAGAAATTGGTCATAATACCACCCCATGTTAGCATTTTGGTTGATATCCTTCAAACTATTTTTTTATGTACATTATAGATAGATACACACATACATTTAAGTCATCCTATATATTCTGATAATTAACAATATCTGATCTCTCTATAACAATAAATATTGATTTTCATAGTTAATTTTAAGGATAGCATCACAAACATGCATCCCTATCTGTCCAGTCTACTTGTGTTTGACATTGAGCTTATTTGTAGTTTTTTAAATTTAAAAATAAATGTCACAACTAGCATTTTTCTTTTCTTTTCTTTTTCTTTTTCTTTTTGAGATGGAGTTTTGCTCTTGTTGCCCAGGCTAGAGTGCAATGGTGTGATCTTGGCTCATCGCAACCTCCACCTCCCAGAGTCAAGGAGTTCTCCTGCCTCAGCCTCCAAGTAGCTGGTATTACAGGCATGCGTCACCACGCCCTGCTAGTTTTTTGTATTTTTAGTAGAGACGGGGTTTCTCCATGTTGGTCAGGCTGGTCTCGAACTCCTGACATCAGGTGATCCACCTGCCTCGATGTCCCAAAGTGCTGGGATTATAGGGACTAGCATTCTTTAGATAGAAACCTAGAGGCCAGATTTCTGGGTCCCTCGTCCAAACTGCCCTTCAGAGAGGGTGTTCCAGCATACACACCAAGCAACAAGTCATGAGTACTTGCTTCCACATCATGTCCTTCCCTGCCTCGGAATTTCCATTCTTTTTAGCCTTTGCCAATCTGATATTTCAAAAGTGGTATCTCAGAGTTACATTGGTTTGCATTTCTTTGATCACTGGTAACATGTTATTAATTTTCTTATGATCTATTTATATTTCTTCTGTGAATTGCTTTTTTTTTT
>NW_012107241.1:107751-114379 GCF_000951045.1 Mandrillus leucophaeus
AGGCATGCGTCACCACGCCCTGCTAGTTTTTTGTATTTTTAGTAGAGACGGGGTTTCTCCATGTTGGTCAGGCTGGTCTCGAACTCCTGACATCAGGTGATCCACCTGCCTCGACGTCCCAAAGTGCTGGGATTATAGGGACTAGCATTCTTTAGATAGAAACCTAGAGGCCAGATTTCTGGGTCCCTCGTCCAAACTGCCCTTCAGAGAGGCTGTTCCAGCATACACACCAAGCAACAAGTCATGAGTACTTGCTTCCACACCATGTCCTTCCCTGCCTCGGAATTTCCATTCTTTTTAGCCTTTGCCAATCTGATATTTCAAAAGTAGTATCTCAGAGTTACATTGGTTTGCATTTCTTTGATCACTGGTAACATGTTATTAATTTTCTTATGATCTATTTATATTTCTTCTGTGAATTGCTTTTTTTTTTTTCTTGTTTTTTTGTCCTTTGCTCACTTTCTTGTTGACGTGTTTGTCTTTTTTATTGCTTGGAACTCTTTAACGAAGTTATTAACCTTTTGTCATACATGTTGCAAGTACTTTCCCAGAGTTTCTTTTGTCTGTTAACTTTAGGCTGATTTTTAGCCTATATTAGTTTGTTGGTTTGTTTGAATATAATCATATCAATCACTCTTTTCCTGTATGGTTTCTACGTTTGGAGTTATTCACAGGAAGTTGCCTCCTGAAGTTTGAGAGTATGTGTATTCTTATCTTATGCCTTTTTTTTTTTTTGAGTCCTTCTGTGATTTTAAAAATTAGTACATTAATACATCTTGATATAATATCTACTTTTATAAAACCTGGATGACTAAATACATCTCAGTCATGGAATTAGAGGGGACTTTGAAAGTCATGTCCATTTTCCTAGCATCAGGTGCCAGGTAGATGAGTACCCCTTCCAGAGTGTGACTGTTGACCACTCCCCATCATTCCCCCATATTTTTCATTAGCTTTTCTAAAATCAGCTACTTTATTTTATGCCAGCTATATATTTCCTAGTACCTGTCCTTAGTAGGTTGGTTTCAGGATTAAATCAGTTTGTAAATGAGATACAGAACAATCTGTAGTGGCACACCAACATTCCACATATGTCTTGTTGTGTGTGAATGCATGGATGGTGGCATGAACAGTGATGCCAGATCCCTGAGGATAACATAAGATAGCAGCTCTTTCACTGAAGCAGGACCTTGGCTGGGCAACCAAGAGCACTCGCCAATTACAGGTCCTATAGGGAACGTGGAAGGAAGGAAACATCATGGGATGCCTTTGAGAAGCTAATAGTCTGACGGTTAGGAGAGACCTCATAGGCACTCACAGACCACGATAGTGTACATCAGCAGGCATGAACTGTACCAGAGAATTCCACAGGATGCTGGAGAGCTTGTGCTCTGGGAGAACTTATCAGGGAAGTCTCCCTGGGGAAGAAGCATTGGGAGCAGAGCTTTGAAGAAAAGCTGGGACCACATAGGGTGGGTTTGTGGAGTGAGGTCATTCTATGCGGAGAGAATTATGTCAGCAAGTAGGGTTTTTTGGGTTTTTTTTGATGGAGTTTTGCTCTTGTTGCCCAGAGTGGAGTGCAATGGCACAATCTTGGCTCACTTGGAACCTCCGCCTCCTGGGTTCAAATGGTTCTCCTGCTTCAGCCTCCCGAGTAGCTGGGATTACAGGTGCGTGCCACCATGCCTGGCTAATTTTTTGTATTTCTAGTAAAGACCTTGTTGCCCAGGCTGGTCTCGAACTCCTGACCTCAGGTGATCCACTCGTCTCAGCCTCCCAAAGTGCTGGGATTACAGGTGTGAGCCCCCGCGCCCAGCCTAGCAAGTCGTTTTTTTTTTAAATTAAAACAGTGAAGTGAATTTGTTTCTTCCCTATCTACCTTCTTTGCACGTGATCTCACTGTTTTCATTCTCAACTCACCTTTTTACCTCCTGATTTTACTGCCATTAAGAAATTGTCATTTTGCAGAGCTTGAGATTCTAGGTGGGAAGACACCAGGGAGCAGGAAATAAACACATCTCAGAGAGGCTTCTGAGAGAATTCCAACCATGGCCTCTCTGCCAACCTTCACTGCCAACCAAGGTAGAAGTGAAATGCTTGCTTTCTAAGATTTACCTGGAGCATGGTAGGCACTCCCCTATTTAACTGAATCAGTGAAAGAATAAAAATATGTATGGACTTTCTGAGATGTGTAGTTGTTCAGGAAGCCGGTGAAGAACAGACTTGAAACCTCTGTGGCCAGGGAAGCTGGATAGGGGATGGACATTTACTGTGAAGGACATTGGTGTGGACACCTTGGGGGTGGCCATTCAACCCTCACTAAGTTGGCCAAAGGAGGAGACCCTGCTTCTGGGCAGCTCCCAGTGTCACATAACAGCAAGAAAAAGAAACCTTTGAAGTGGAGAGAGACCTATGCACTCTGGATATGGATGCTGAGGAAACTGGAATAGAGAAGTCAGTGCAGTTGACTGGTGTTAGCCAGAAACTTTTCTTGGAAGTCAAGTAACTGGGTAAAATACTTGCATTCCTAAGGTAGAAGGACAAGAAATAGGCTTCTGCCTCCATATCTTTGGTCCCATTTCCCAGAAGGATTCACCATTTCCTCCACTGGTGCCATCCTTTATCTCAGGGGTCAGCAAACTTCAGCCTGCTGCCTGTTTTTGTAATTTGTTCTAGGACATAGTCACAGGCTTTCATTTACTTGTTGTCTGTGGCTGCTTTTGCCCTGTCACAACAGAGTTCATTAGTTAGCACAGACTGTGTGGACTGCAAAGCTTAAAGTATTTACTGTCCGACCCTTTGCAGATAAAATTTGCCAGCCAACCTTGCTTTATATTGTTAGCAATTGAATAATTCTGAGTTGTTTTTCCACAATACTCATGGTTTGCACCAGCCCATGCAGTTTCCTTAATGAGGGCCCCCTTTGCTCATGGCATTATTTGCAAGATGATATACTAGAATCGGGGGTGTGGTCTGCGAATTAGGCCTCTTGAGGAGAGATTGAACATCTGAGCTGCCTTCAAGACACACGTGGAGTGGCTAGGCCCTAATAACAGACATTATTTGTTTCTGATATGTATTTACTGCTCAATGTGTATGCCAATATTATATAGAAATCAAGGATAAGAAGTTAGGAAAGGTACCCGAGGTCAGGTACCAGGATTTGAAGCCAGTGTGCAGGATAAAAGCCCTTGCCCTGACCCCCCACTGCTTCCAACCAAACCTCTGACCACCTTTCCTTCCTAACTCTTTCTACTCTCTACTCTGTTCTCTTTGTGATTTCTGGGCCAATCGCTGGTCAGCTTTTGCTCTTTTGGTTCATATACGTTTCTCTTGGAGCATTCATTCCCTGGCCGGTTTCTTTTTGACCCCACCCCTCCTCCTGTAGGTGGCTTTCCAGCCTCGCTCCAATCCCCATATCTTGCTAAGTCTCCCTGGGAGGAAAACTTGAGATGCACAGGAGGTCCTGGGTTCCCTCCACATCAGTCATTCCTGCCGTGTCACTGAGCATTGCCTGGAGCGGCAGTTGTCATCCAGGTGCCCTGCCTTCTTCAGAAGCCAGCAAGTACACAGAGAACCAGCTGGAAAGGGTATTGCCACCAGGGCCCCCGGGCCCCAAAGTACCAAAAAGGCAGCCTCTGGGCAGGCTGAGCTGGCATTTCTGACCTTTGTGGAGAGAGGGCGTCCTTAAAGGGACAGCGAGCTCTTTTCTTTCCTGGTGGCTGACTGCCAGTTCAGATGCCAGGGGTTTGAAGAGGCCATTGTTCTGGCGATGGGAGATAGGGGCCAGACCGCCTAGTCTCTTTTTCTTTTCCTGTTACCAACTGCCTGTCTCCCTCTGATGTGCAGTGTGTCAAGTGTGGAAGAACAGTGAGCTGTCTTTGGTCCATACCCTCCCTTCCTCTGAAGGCAGCCTTGTCACCGAGGCTAAGGGACAGAATTGCCTCACAGCCACCAGCTCGCCTCCTCCAGGACAGCTGCCCCGGTGGGAGAAAGAATGGTCTCTGCAGACTTCAGTGAGGTGCCCCCATCAGTTTCTGTGCCCCAAGTGGGTAGGGTGAGGTGGGCGGACTGCAGGTGCCCCTTTTCCACTGCCTGCCTTTCCTGCCCCACCTGCCCTAGAATCGCCTTAGGTGCTTGTTAAAACTACAGATTCTGGGTTCCAATTCCAGAATTTCTGGGCCCCAGGAATCCGATTATCAATAAGCACAGCACAGTTTGAGAACCACTGACTTAGTGATTCCCAAACCTGGCTAGTCATCAGAATCATGTGGGGGCCCAGCGCATCAGAGTATCTGCCTGGGGCCCATGAATTTGAGCAGGGTAGCTTCTCGTTAGTGGTCAAGAGCCGGTATCCTGGAGCCAGGCCCCTGAGTTCGAATCCTGGCCCCGCCAGCTACTATCTGTGTGCTCTTGGGTAAGTTTTCTCAGACAATCTGTGCCTCTTTTCTCACCTCTAAAATAGGCTTCAGATAGTGCTCATTAAATAGAATTGTTATGAGAATTAAAGGAGTTACTATTTGTAACGTTCTTAGAACTGCCTCATTGATAAGAGTATTACATAAGTTTTCATGAAATCTTTCTTTTTTTTTTTTTTTTTGGTCAACTAGCTGATCATCTAGGTCGGAGATCACAGTTTGAATAATGTCTTAGCAGCAAGGTTGCCTGGCTAAGCTGGCTTTTCTATGTGCTTTACTAAATGACCTGAGCTGAGCCCAGGCTAGTCCTCAGTTCAGTCTGCGTGACTTGTTCGGCAAAGGCAGCCCTGTCGTTTGTCCTCCCTGTGGTGGCTTATAGAGTGAGGAGAAAAATCCCCTTCTGGTTTCCACCACCAGGCAATGTGGACAGCATTGGCGAGGCTGTCCCAGGAGAGCCCAGAAGCCACATCTACAAGGCTCACTGACCTCTTTGGAGGGAATTGAAGGAAAACAAGCGACAGGCCAGGAATAGCTAGACATAAGTACAAGGTATTATAATTACCACCCACGCCCAACTCGGTCCCCTGAGTTAAATTTAACCCTCTGCACAGTCTTCTGACCTCAGGGAAGGAGGATGGACAGAAGTGTCTGTGGGGGGTCGGGGTGGGTGTAACCAGGAGTATGTGGGAGGCATTACCCTCGGGAGCTCTGTCAAGCCACTGTGAGCACCACGGTTCAGCCTACGTCCAAGTTTTTATTATAACTTCTTGGTTTTGCCCAACCACTACTTTTCTGAAAAAGATGCTGTTGGACTACATGTCTAGTATCCAGCTCAAGGTTTCTTTTTCTTCTTGTACTCTTTAATTTCTTTTTGTGCTCACTACTTAGGAGTCTTATTTGTCCAGCTGCGTATGAATATGGCGTGAGGTATGTGGAGGTTGGGAGAGATGGCCAACCTGGGAGGACTGAGCTGCCCGACTTCAATCTGCCCCCGTTCCCCAGTGAGGTCTGGGAGTAATCAAGGCTGGAAAAGGGCCATTGGTCGAGTAGAGAATTCTAATGCCACATGGCAGACAATGGTATTTTATAGATCCTGATATCAGGGATTTTGGTGAGTCAAATGTTAGATTATTTAGAAGAAAACCATCCAGTCCTCCAGGGCGCATCTGTGGATGTTTTCCATCTTGACTACAAATGTCAGCATACAGGGACCCGGCAGTGGGCAGAGCTTTCCTAGCATCCACTCCCTCCCACTTGTGCATATTTCGCAAGACTTCCAGGAGGCTGCACAGGGCCATTTCTGTTCTTGGTGGGGGTTTGGATACCTTTGGTCGCTCTGAACCCAGAATGACCAGTAGGAGCAGGGCCTCAGTGGATTGAGAGCCGTAACTTGTCAACCTGTCTTGAGAGAAGGATTTGGTTACCTAGTTAAGAACGTCAACCCACTCTTTTGGAGGTGAATGGAAGAGACCCCATGGTTTCTTTTCCTTTCCTACTTTTATTACCTCCTCTTTGGAGGAAGCGACAGAGGCATCACCTGCTTTGGGTGGAAATTGGGCGGAGCAAGATTGAAAGGCCTTTCCACTTTGGAGATCTGTGAGTCTGTGGATATATTCCTGGCCCCCACCTCTCAATCTGGAAAAGAATGATCTATAAAGTAGAAGCACTGACATCATCTGTGGTGGAATTAGTACATTCCTTCACTTGCTTCAGTTGACAAGGCCCACATGTGTTAATCATTCTTACAGTCATGTTGTAATTTTGGTCCATGCTGAGCTTTATGGCCTTTACCTGCTGGAATCTAGACTTTCACACTCCCGCATTTGTAGAGGACAGGTCCTTGCCAAGGGTCAGGGGCTTATTCTGCCGTGCTGCCTACCTCAGGCAGGCTCCAGCATCTGGGGTGGGTGCATGGCTGCACGATCGATAGTGTGTGGACTGTGGGATGGGAATCAGATTTTGGTTAGGGCCATGTTATCAATGATGTGAGAAGAGATTGCAGTGGGGAGTGAGGCACTGCCAGGATATCACAGCTTGTGCCCATGGGTGAGTCAGTGTCTGCAACTTGTCATTTGGCTTCTTTTATCCTTAGATCTCTTCTCTCTTGACTTGTTCCCTTCTAGTCCCCACTAGGTTTAAATTGGAAGAGCCAGGCTATGCCAAATTTTTAATATATGTATATTAAATATTTTATATATTAAATATGTATA
>NW_012107241.1:114524-116100 GCF_000951045.1 Mandrillus leucophaeus
CCCCCAGACAGGACCTGGCAACCTCTCAAAGCAGTGTGGGCACAACTACAGAAAGCCAGGCACCAGACAGCTCTTCCTGGAGTCCGTACCTCTGCCATCCTATGGAAACAGAAGTAGGGGAAGTTCTCTGAGTAACTGCATGCAGGCACTCCTGATTGCCCTCTGGAGAGTCCAGGCTGAATTAAAGAGGCGCTGGATTCGATGCTTGAAAATGAATTGCATGCTTAAAATGAATATATATATATATATGAGTCACTTTGTCACCCAGGTTGGAGTACGGTGGTGCAATCATGGCTTACTGCAGCTGTGAACTCCTGGGCTCAGGTGATCCTCCCGACTCTGCCTTTGGAGTAGCTGGAACCTCAGACATGTATCACCACATCTGGCTACTTTTTAAATTTTTAAATAGAATCTGGGTCTTGTCATGTTGCCCAGGCTGGTCTCAAACTGCTGAGTTCAAGAGATCCTCCTGCAACGACCTTCCAGAGTGCTGGGATTACAGGCAAGAGCCACTGTGCCCAGCCAGCCAAAACTCTTTAATGAGGATTGGTTTAGCATTTAAAGAGAGAGAGTGAGCAAGCCTCCCATCTGCCCAGCACAGCCCACTGCCGCCTCATAGTAGTGTAGCTGTTCTCTGAAGAGGCAGGAAGATGCTGGGGTAGGGAGAGGAGAGGTAGTTAGTTGGAGGTGATGAAATGGTCAGAAGAGAGAAAGTAGAAACAGGGCAGGGTTCGGCAGTGCCCAACTGGATTGCTGGTCCCATTGGCTGTGGTCACCATGGCTGCCTTCTCCTGCTTCACTTCCTGTGGTCACAGAACCCAGCTTTTCTGCATCTTCTTAACACTTGCAGAACTGTGAGATGAAGAATGATTGTGGGGGCTGGGCGTGGTGGCTCATGCCTGTAATCCCAGCACTTTGGGAGGCTGAGATAGGCAGATCATGAGGTCAGGAGATCGAGACCATCCTGGCTAACATAGTGAAACCAAGTCTCTGCTAAAAATACAAAAAATTAGCCAGGTGTGGTGTTGGGCGACTGTAGTCCCAGCTACTAGGGAGGCTGAGGCAGGAGAACGGCGTGAACCCAGGAGGCGGAGCTTGCAGTGAGCTGAGATCATGCCATTGCACTCCAGCCTAGGCGACAGAGGACAGAGTGAGATTCCGTCTCCAAAAAAAAAAAAAAATTGACTGTGGACCTTTAGGGCAGGAAATGACCTACAGGGTCATCTAAGTCATCTTAGACCAACTCCTCCTTATAACAGATGGGGAAACTGAGGCCCAGAGAAAGGGTGAGCTACATCCATGGTCACACAGTAGTGTCATGCCATCTGAGTGCTCATACCCCATGAATGCAGATGCTGTCTTAAAGACTGCGTTTTGGACTGCAGCATGTCAGTAACTCCTCCCTTAGCCAGAAACCTCCCCTTTAAGAGTCAAGTGTATATTGCATCCCTAACCAGGAAGAGGAGGCCTGTCTGGAAACAAATGCATGAGCAGCCCAGGTGCTGCCCTGGGAGAGGGTGACTGAGCAGACTGACTGTCATGGCTGGACATGTATGGGAAAAATGGGCACCAAGAA
>NW_012107241.1:116150-150978 GCF_000951045.1 Mandrillus leucophaeus
AGGGTTCGGCAGTGCCCAACTGGATTGCTGGTCCCATTGGCTGTGGTCACCATGGCTGCCTTCTCCTGCTTCACTTCCTGTGGTCACAGAACCCAGCTTTTCTGCATCTTCTTAACACTTGCAGAACTGTGAGATGAAGAATGATTGTGGGGGCTGGGCGTGGTGGCTCATGCCTGTAATCCCAGCATTTTGGGAGGCTGAGATAGGCAGATCATGAGGTCAGGAGATCGAGACCATCCTGGCTAACATAGTGAAACCAAGTCTCTGCTAAAAATACAAAAAATTAGCCAGGTGTGGTGTTGGGCGACTGTAGTCCCAGCTACTAGGGAGGCTGAGGCAGGAGAACGGCCTGAACCCAGGAGGCGGAGCTTGCAGTGAGCTGAGATCATGCCATTGCACTCCAGCCTAGGCGACAGAGGACAGAGTGAGATTCCGTCTCCAAAAAAAAAAAAAATTGACTGTGGACCTTTAGGGCAGGAAATGACCTACAGGGTCATCTAAGTCATCTTAGACCAACTCCTCCTTATAATAGATGGGGAAACTGAGGCCCAGAGAAAGGGTGAGCTACATCCATGGTCACACAGTAGTGTCATGCCATCTGAGTGCTCATACCCCATGAATGCAGATGCTGTCTTAAAGACTGCGTTTTGGACTGCAGCATGTCAGTAACTCCTCCCTTAGCCAGAAACCTCCCCTTTAAGAGTCAAGTGTATATTGCATCCCTAACCAGGAAGAGGCCTGTCTGGAAACAAATGCATGAGCAGCCCAGGTGCTGCCCTGGGAGAGGGTGACTGAGCAGACTGACTGTCATGGCTGGACATGTATGGGAAAAATGGGCACCAAGAAAAGATGTCCATAGATGTGAATAATCTGCATCATAGGTACACCCAGACAGGACCTGGCAACCTCTCAAAGCAGTGTGGGCACAACTGTAGAAAGCCAGGCACCAGACAGCACTTCCTGGAGTCCATACCTCCGTGCCGTCCTGTGGAAAGAGAAATAGGGGAAGTTCTCTGAGTAACTGGATGCGAGCGCTCCTGATTGCCCTCTGGAGAGTCCAGGCAGAATTAAAGAGGTGCTGGATTCGATGCTTGAAAATGAATTCTGTGCTTTACTTTCCTCCTGGGTCTTGTGTCCTGGCTGCTCCCATTGATCAACGTCTTGAGACACGTGGGCATGAGGATGGGGGCCGGGATGTAACAGCAGCCCAGGGCCCTTGCCTTGACTCCTTTGGTTTCTCGTGACTCATCATGATCTCCTTCCCCCCAGACTCACACATGCATACTCACACTCAGACACACCCACACACACTGACACATACTCTCTCATGCACACTCACTCTGCCATTGTCTTCCTCACTAGCTCCCAGTGCAGCACAGGGACCTAACAATAGTGTTTTCATGCCGTGAGCCCTGTTAACTGGCAAAGCCGGCTCCTTGTCTCTGGTTTAAAGAAAGAGTGGGCTTGGGGTGGAGGAAGGTGGAGGGAATGGTCATGTGGCTCAAGCCTAGGGCCAGTGGCAGGAGAGACTCAAGATCTGTTTTTAAGGACAACATGTCAGCATCTTAACTGGGGCATCCAGCGAGCAGACATCCCTCTTTAAGACCTTAATCCAGGATTAAGAAAAGGTCAGTTACCTCTGCAAAGAGGTGATTTGGAGAGGAGCTTAGTGTCTCCTAATATCCTAGAGTGGGTAGAGGAGTGTAAGCCAGAGTGTGGTCACTGCCTGTCCCAGGGGCCAGGACTCTCTAGAAATTCCAGGGTGGTACCGAATTCCCTGAGCCTCAGTTTGGCCTTTCTCTTAAACTTTAGCAATGCGTCTTATCTCCTGTTCACACACAGTCTTCGGTGGTAACTAGTACATGTCTTGGGTTGGAAAGGGACTCTGCAAAAGACTTGGAGACAGATTTGCCTGCAGGAGTTTTATTGGGAAGTACTGTTGGGAGCAAAGCTATAAGTGAGGGAATCAGGATTGGGCCAAGGGAGAAGTTCAACTCTCATGCACCTGAAAGAGACTTTAGCCAATTCCATAAAAAATTCTAGAGCTGAGATTGCCCTGCAGCGTTATCCCAAATTGAGGCAAAGGGCAGGTTTTTGTATCCTCTCTTGGACTAGTCATTGGATGCACCGTCTGTCCTCAGGGAGGGACATTTCTTTGGGTGAGGCTGCTTCCTTTAATCCAGGGCAGGGCTCAAAGAGGGACTTAGCTGTGGCCTGTCAGCAGCTATTACTCCAGGCAGCTGGGGAGACGAGTACTTCGTTCTGGAAAGGAGTATCATGCCCAGGCGAAACCTCTACACTACATGGGATGGGGAGTCCAGGATGTTGTACTTTGTCTTACATCTGTTCATTCTCACAGTCACCCTTTTATAGAGCAGGTATCATCTCCCCTTGACAGAGGGGACTTCTACTGAGGCAGAGCCACGTGTGGAAGGTCCGAGGGTAGCTAGGGGCAGACCATGTCCAAAACTTGGTGGCTTGCGGTGGTGGAAAGAACATAGGACTTTGGTGTATATGTGATTACTTAGTCTCTTTCTATGGTGAACCTGGGATTGTGGGCAGATTAAATTACTCTAATTTGCATAATTAAGGCAAATTAGATCCATGCCCATGTTTTAAAGGTTCCCATTCCTATTTGTAGCCACCTTTTTGTTCATGGCCTTCCTTTTTGGGCAGTTATGTTTGCCTAAAAAGAGGACAACTTGCCTTAGGATATTCCCCAGTGGGTGAGACTCTGAATCCTGCCCTTGAGCAGTTCCACCCATCATCCTTCTCAGTTTTTCACTTTCATTTCCTTATGCCTCTCTGCAGTCCCTGGGCTCCATATATATGCTCCTACTCCACTGACTTCCATAGAATCATGACTACGGATTATTTAATTTATCCTCGTTTTCCCCAGTCCCATTTTTTTCCTCCCCAGGAATCAACTCCATTTCCTTGCCCAGTCCTTTCCACATAGGAGGCGTAATGTCCTGATCACACATGGGGCCCTGTGCGTTCTCCTCTGAAGAAGAACACTTTTAGAGCCTGCCATCCTATGTAGATTCTTGCTTGTGGCCATTCAGCACTCTAATTCTGAAAATCTAGAAAACGGAGGGATTTTTCTTCCCTTTTTATTGTATCCCAGAATATCCCCATATTTACCTGCACAGAGTTGTCTTCTCTTTCTTTTTTTTTTTTAATTTTTTATTCTTTTGAGATGGAATCTCGCTGTGTCACCCTGGCTGGCGTGCAGTGGCACAATCTCGGCTCACTGCAGCCTCCGATTCTCCTGACTCAGCCTCCTGAGCAGCTGGGATTACAGGGGTGCATCACCAAGCCCAGCTAATTTTTGTATTTTTAGTAGAGACAGGGTTTCACCGTGCTGGCCAGGCTGTTCTCGAACTCCTGACCTCTCAAAGTGCTGGGAGTACAAGCATGAGCCACTGCGCCCAGCCTATCTTCTCTTTCAAAGATAGCAGTTTTCAAAACTAAAAAGATTATAGTAAATGTAATCGGGTTGAATTAAAACCCAATGATCAAAGGAAAGGTAACATGGGAGGATCTGACCATTCTAAATTTGTCTATTTCTCTAGTCCCTGATGAATGACATCTCGGTATACTGAATAAAGTTGCAGATGTGCTCATAATCTCTTTGACTCAATTTTCTCTTCTGTGAAATTCGAATAGTAAGATTAAAGGAGATATGACCCAGTGTGCCCTTCATAAGGTACCTACCCAACAAGGGCTGTCAATACCTTCTCAATGAATGTTAGCCCTTTTTATGTGGGAAATGATTAAACAAGAGGAAGGACATCTTGGATTAAAGAAAATTTTAGTATCTAGAAAATATAGATCACTAGTCTATGTTTTCTAAAGTTATTTTGATACTAAATTACTAGAGAATTAGGTTAAAATAGTACAGACCAATGATTCCTAAAACATTGCCACATATTTCAATCACTTGGAGATCCTTCAAAAGCTCTGATACCTGGCTCCCACCCCCAGACGTTCTTGTTTAGTTGGTTATGTAAAAACTGTCAGATGATTCTGAAGTGTAACAAAGTTTAGGAACCACTAGTATAGATCATTTGGTGAATATGTAGTTGATGCTGGCTGAAAATGTAGATTTGGTTATAGTGAACATTTAGAAAAGAAAAAGGTAATACCCAGGAGCCAGTTATTGTATTTGGATAAGATTAAAAGAAGATTGGAAAAGAGAATTGGTGTGCATGGTGAAGTGGGGCTTAACTAATGTGGAGAAGGAGCCCTCACCCTAGTAAGCTCTGTTCCCAGTGAGCTAAGGGCGAAGTGTTTTTATCCTGCTGGGCTGCATTTTGTCCCAGGGAAGGCTTTCATACCCACGTATCCATGTGTACATGATAAAGTTTGTCTTAAAGGGTGGGTACCTGATTGAGTGGCAGTTTTGGTTGCTAAAGGGTGAATGTTGTGTTGGAGCCATCTGAATCCTCAACTTCCTCACCCTTCAACCTCCTGGCCATTTCTTGCATTAGGTTTTAATTATGTAGACATCACTGCTCCTCATGTGAGAGATGCAGTATTAATGAGAGGTCTTGGGTTACAGCTGGGTCAGAGGCAATCAGTATACCCATTTGGACACCCCCGACCCAGCTTCCATGGATTAGAGTCTGAGTTGGGGAACTCAGAGAGGACCGAGTGGACATCTGTGGAACATCAATTCTTTTGCCTTAATAGCTCATAATGCACAGACTATATCCTAAGCATTAATTCAGGAAAGAGTTATTTAATAGGGTCTCTAGAGTACCTGACGGCCAGTGTATACCACCTCATTTATAATTCAAAGACTGAGTTAAAAGATCTTTAATGACCCCTCCCATTAAAAAAACGTTGGTCAGATGTTGAACTCTTTGGCTAACAATCTAGCTTTTTTCCTCTTCCAAACTTCCTGAAAGATTATCTATATACCCTCTGTTTTCTTGACCCTCTTTCAGTCTCAGGGCAGTCAGTTGTTTGGGGCAGCACTGCAGAGTCTTGGAGACAAATTGTCTTGGAGACAAATCCTGGTTTCTCTGTTTACTCTGTATGTGATCTGGGAAAATTCTTCAGTCACTGAGATGCCTCAGTTTCCTCTTCCATAAAGTAGGGTCAATGGATAAAAGGAAGGAATATATATTAAAAGTATAAAATCCCTGCCTGACTCATAGTATACTTTAAATGCTTTCAGCCATTTTATTGGAGGAATAACTTGAGGAAGGGATGATGTCCTACTCATCCTTCTAGTAGTGTTTTCCTCATCCTTATAGTAGTGTATCAGTGAGGGTCCCGTAAGAAACTACACCAATAATTTGAACAGGGAAAATGTAATATTAAGAATCATTGGCTTGGTGCAGTGGCTCATGCATGTAATTCCAGCACTTTGGGCGGCCAAGGTGGGAGGATCGCTTGAGCCCAGGAGTTTGAGACCAGCCTGGGCAACATAGGGAGACCCCATCTTTACCAAAAAAAAAAAAATGCCGGACATGGTGGTATATACCTGTAGCCCCAGCTATTCTGGAGGCTGAGGTGGGAGGATTGCTTGAGCCCAGAAGGTTGAGGCTGCAGTGAGCTGAGATCGTGCCACTGCACTCCAGCCAGGGCAACAGGGAGACCCTGTCCCAAGAAAGAACGACAAAAGAATCATTAACAAGTAAAAACATGGAAAGGTCTCTGAAGAATGGAGGTATAACAGATGCCTCTTGTTGTAACAGATGTAGGGAGCAGCTCCTAGGATTGAGCCAAACACTGAAGGAACAAACTTCTAAGAAGGCTCCCTGCACCTCCTCCAAGTCCAAGGCTAAAATTCAGCACTTAATGGAGAGGGTGTGGCCATGGCCCTATGTATGGCACAGAAGGCTCTAGAGGATCTGGGGACTGGGGCACATAAGCTGGAAACTGCCCATTAGGGTATCAGTGAAACTCACTGGGAGGCTGGTGACTTCCGCAGAAAAGCACCAGAACAAAAGAGGGCAGCCCCTTCCAGTGTCTCTTAGCGCCCTCTACTGACAAGATATAACATTGTGCCAGTTGGCAAAGAAGAACCGTTGACAGGGCACAGCTCCAGCATCACAAGGCAGGGAAAAGAAGGGTGGATTTGCAGCTGAGGGGCAATACATGGATACGTAGCCTCAGTAGGAACAATGGAACTTACCTTGTAGTGTTGTTTTGAGGGTTAAATGCAGTATTATAACAAGCACCTTTGGCCTAGATGTTTATTTATGGAAGTAGCATGGTATGGCAAAAAGATGGATTTTATTTTATTTTATTATAATGTTTTTGAGACAGAGTCTTGCTCTGTCACCCAGGCTGGGGTACAATGGTGCAATCTTGGCTCACTGCAACCTCTGCCTCCTGGATTCAAGCAATTCTCCTGCCTCAGCCTCCTAAGCAGCTAGGATTACAGGTGCCTGCCACCACACTCAGCTAATTTTTTGTATCTGTAGTGGAGATGGGGTTTCACCATGTTGGCCAGGCTGGTCTTGAACTCCTGACCTCACGTGATCCACCTGCCTCAGCCTTCCAAAGTGCTGGGATTACAGATGTGAGCCACTGCGCCCAGTGGAAAAGATGGATTTTTAGAAATAACTGTGAGATCATGGGTAAGGATAGGCTTCTGATACTCAGTTTTCTCATCAGTTTGACGAAATATATATATATTTTTTAAATGGAGTTTCGCTCTTTTTACTCAGGCTGAAGCACAATGGAACAATCTCGGCTCACCGCAATCTCCGTCTCCTGGGTTCAAGTGATTCTCTTGCCTCAGCCCCCTAAATAGCTGGGATTACAGGCACCCACCACCACGGCTGGCTAATTTTTGCATTTTTCTTAGAGACAGGGTTTCATCATATTGCCCAGCCTGGTCTTGAACTCCTGACCTCAGGTGATCCACCTGCCTCGGCCTCCCAAAGTGCTGGGGTTACAGGCATGAGCCACTGTGCCTGGCCTGAAATAAGTTTTACAAAAGGATAAAAGGCATAAAAGCACTTACCCTTAACTGTGCCTGCAATGGTGAATTCTCAGTAACTTGTCGATCCCTGTTTCTCTTCTTTGTGTCCCACACACTTCAGAAATCTCCTAAATGATTGTGCTTCAGAAAAGCCCTTGTGATTTGGATGATAGTTTTAAAACAATGAGGTTCACCTTTGCCTGTCATTCTTCATGATTCAACAAATTCAGATTTATGTAAACTGTTTAGAGTGCTATTCTGTAAGAAGTTTTTAAATTTAATTTTATTAGTATGCAGGTAGGATTCAGAGATGTAAGATCATAGCCTTTATTGTCAACATTTCCCATGCATGTCAACAAAAATTATCAAACACAGGAAGTGAATAAAATACTGTGTAGACACTGACCCTCTTTATATAAAATGTGATTGATCAGATCTGGGTTGAATGGATTGGTTCAGTTGGATTTGCAGGTGTATCTTAACTTCTTCTCTTTTTTAGCCCTGATTCCTCTAGGGTGGTCTCTGGAAAGTGCTTTTGACACTGCACAGGACTCTCAGAAACCTCTTTTCCTTTAAGAAATAGAATATAGTGTCAGTTTTCTGTATCTGCGAGGGAAAGTTTTAATTCAGAGAAAGGCACCCACTTTTACCTCAATTTCCTAAATTCATTTATAGAAAAGCAGCTTAGGAATTTAGGCACCAAACAGCTGTGAAAATGTGGAGATGGAGTCTGAAGGTATAAGTTCCATCTGTGGAAGTCCTGTTGGCTTTGTTAGAATTGCAGCATGTACCTGCTCTTAGATCAGCTGGTCACCCCAGAGTTTGTGCTGTCCTTTCAAGAAGGACAAGGGCAGAAAGTTGAGTGCCTCTGTGTGAAATTATGAACATGGTTAGGGAAAACAGGCCCATGCCTTCCTAATGGCATGTCAGTAGCCCCTTCTTTTCACACTCAATGTAATGGTTCAGAGTAGGACTTGGGTGAGGCACATTGGGTTTCAGATACAGGCTCTGCTACTTAATAACCATGTACTGTAGGCAAGTTATTAAACTTTCTACCTCTTAGTTTTGTCATCTGAGAAATGGGAATAATAAGTATTATCCACTTCATATACTGTTGATATAATTCAATGAAATAATTCTTGTCGGGGGTTTAGCAAATTGCATTGCACATAGATAGTACTCTTTTGCTATCATCAGGATAGTTTTGGTTTTATTGTAGCTCAAGTGAAGAGCTTCTCAGCATGAAAGGCTTGTATTCTGTAACAGTAGACACAGTCCAGATTCCCTGATTTGCTTGTTTTGTTACTTTTCTATTATTTAATGATGTCCATTTTGGGAGGAGCAGGCAGATAACATCTTGGTGACTGAAGAAATAGCACGCACATACTTCATGTGTCTTAAGGAACTGAGATCTTTCTTGTATCCAAACTCAAGGCTTCTGAATATCGGTCTCACCACTTTTCACTGTGTTTTTCAACAGTAGCTATTGCTTTTGACCAGTATTGATTATAGTAGCTTCAGTTTACTAGACAGATACATACTATGTGTTAGATGCAGCGAGAAGCATGTTGCATGTATTTACGTCATTTAATCCTCACGCTTTCCATTAAGATTGTTATTTTTGTGACTAAAGATTGAAAGATCGGAAACTTAGTGAAGCTAACTTTTCAAAGGGTACAGAAGAAGTAATTAATAGGACTAACATTTGAAGTCATAGTTGTCTGGTCCCTGACATATGGTTTTAACCCATTGCATTTAATATAAACCATGAAAATACTAACAATGTAAGCCTACATATAGCTGTACATTTTGTAATAGAAGAAGGAAAGTCCCCCCAAAATTAGCACAGCTTGTTCAAAGTTACATAGTAAGTGAGTGGGGGAGCTAGGACTAGGACTCTGGCCACTTGATTCCACCAACCCCTGTGTTTATGGCTTAATGGAGGAAAGGACATTTGGTGCAACTTTTTTTTTTTTTTTTTTTTTAAATGCAGAATCTTGCTCTGTCACCCAGGCTGGAGTGCAGTGGTGTGATCTTGGCTCACTGCAGCCTCTGCCTCCTGGGTTCAAGAGATCCTACTGCCTCAGCCTCCCGAGTAGCTGGGATTACAGGTGCGTGCCACCATGCCTGGCTAATGTTTGTATTTTTAGTAGACATGGGGTTTCGCCACGTTGGGCAGGCTGGTCTAAAACTCCTGCGCTCAAGTGATCCACCTGCCTCAGCCTCCCAAACTGCCGAGATTACAGGCATGAGCCACCATGCCCAACCCAAAGATATTTACTGAATATGTGTGTACCCAGTACTCCTACATACTGGAGGGACATGAAAGAAAAAATAGCCTACAATCTTCTCAGGATGTAAAACCACCAGAGGACAACATAATTTGCAATTAAGTTCTCAATGTATACTATAAGGATAGTGGCAGCGGAGGTACCCAACTATTCTTGGGAGCTTTCACATTCTTTTCTTGACTTCATCATCTGTTCAACAGTACAAAGGCGGAAATATGTAGTATTAGCATTTTCACATGAAGAAACTGAGTCTGAGATGAGAGTAGGTGGGTGACCAGCAGGCAGTGCACCTCAACTTTGGTTCCAGATCTGACTCTAGTCCAAGATCTTTCTGTGGATTAACAGAGAAGAGCCAGATAGGCATTTCAGAAGAAGTCGGACTTGAGCCAGACAAGGAGGGATGGCTGAAATTGGGGCACTGCCAATATACCTTTCCTTGGAACTGGGATTCCTCTCGGTAACGGAGGTAGGGACAGACAACCCAGGCCTGTCTGCTTCCCAGATACTGTGAGGCTGCTGTTCTATCAACGGGCTGCAGACAGAAGCAATCCTAGAAAGGCTTTTCATGATGAGCCTGCAGGGGCTGGCCCTCCCAGAATGAGACATTTTGCCAACAGATGCCCAAGAAATATTAGCTCTCAGCATGAGTTTGAGCAGGATGCAGGTGACATCAATGGATTATAATTACTGTTCACCTTCAGCATGTTTTCCTGTGCGGCTGCGGTGGACAGACAAAACTGTCTTTTTGGAAGATTCAAAGCATGAGAATGCATAAGCCAAACATTTGCTGTTCAGGGTGGTCCTGGAATAGCAATGTGGGTGTCGCCTGGGGGTTTGTTAGAAAGGCTGACTTTTGGGTGGTCCCCTAGACCTGCTCTTTCAGAATCTATGGGTGAAGAAGATTCTTAGGGGATTAAAGTTTCCGAAGCACTGAGCTAACCATCTTCATTGTTAGTGTCGGTTTTGTGCTACATCCCTCAAGAGATGACAGTGGTTCTCAAATAGTTGGGGTGTGAGACAATTAGTTAATTGCCATGGGTCTAGAGGCAGGTGATCTGGATTTCCAGCTTTGCCTCTTTCTTACATGGGACCTTCGCTTTTCCAGGACTTAGCTTCCAGATCCACTAAACAGGTCAGTATTTAGGTGATTGTGGTGGGAATGAAATGATTGAATGTGGGCAAAATGCTTTGTAAACCATGAATGACTTTCAAAATAGTATTAATATTGTTGCTGAATAGAATACCTCGCACTGCCAGAACATTCCTCTGGGGGCTGTCTGAGTACTAATACTGCATTTCAGTGAATGGACAGAGAAGAAAAAAAAAAACCACTTTTAAGAAAGGTGCAGCTTCGAATTAGAAGACTCAGGCGACTCTGCTTTGTCACCAATGTAAGTGCTTTCCCTGAGTGTTACTCTTGCCGTCTGTGACAGCCCAACCTGCCAGAGAGGCGAGCATCCTGGAAGTCTGGGAGCTGCTACACTGAAGAGGCCCTCGGCCATCTTTTCTTGTGGATTGTGGTCTCAGTGCTGGTCTCCTCTCTTCCTCCTCTCCCAGGGCTCAGGCCGTGAGAGCAGCCCTCATCCTTTGAAGGATGCATGACTCTCTTTAGAGTCAGGCACCTGTGTTTTTATTTAGTGTCACCTCCTTGATATAGGTCACCCTAGTGGGCAGCACCTGGGAAATAATTGGTGGCAGTGAAGGGAGCAGAGTCTCCCGGGAACATGGTCTTGTATTTTGTGGGATTGAGGATGAAAAGGAAATAACCCCCGCGCAGCCCCAGCCGCTCTGTCCTCCACGCTGGCATGAATAATTGAGCGCCGGCAAGCTGACTGCACCAAAGAGTTGCATTATGTAAACCGGCAGGCGACGCGTGTGCGTGTGTGCGCGTGTGCGTGTCTGCGCGCAAGAGGGGTGCGTGTCTGAGTGTGTCTGTGCGCCTGTGCGCGTGCGTGCCTGAGCTCAGAACAGCTGTCTGTGAGGGAGTCAGAGGAGAGAGAGAAAGGGAGCCAGGGAGAGAGAGAGAGAGGGACTTCTGTAAGGCGGCAAGACCACACCAAATAGCAGCCGCAGAGGGAGGTGGGGGAGAGGGAAATAAAGGGGAGTCATGCTTAAAATTCCACAGCGGTGTGAAACAGCAGAGCAAAGAAGCGCCCCCAGCTTCTGAGAGTCCTGGCCCGAGTCCCCTCCCCCGTTAGAAACAGGGCTTTGGGATGGTCATGGAGGTGAGTGCCCTCCAGCCTCCTCAGGGCCCCCGCTCCCCGCCCCCACCCCCCACTGCCCAATGCATGAATGAATGAGTTCCTCTCTGCACTGCACTCTGCTACTGTTCCTACCTAATGGCTTCCAGGTTAGTGCTAACTCGTGCTGACGCTTGTGGTGTGTGTGTGTGTGTGTGTGTGTGTGTGAGAGAGTCTATATTTGTTTCCTCGTGGGATTTTTTTGGAAGGGATGGCTCTGTCCTGGGGTCCGGATGGGCCCTGGGGGCTTTGGTGAAGACCTGTCTTTCTGGTTGTGTGCTTTTCCCATCTGACGCAGGCTGCTCAGAGCTGCCAAGAACACAAACCTTTCAAGGCAGAGTAAATCCGGAGTCCATGTTGTTTGCTTCTGTTTTCTGTTCTGGGGATCCGAAAGCAGCCAGTGTGACATCATGCTGCAGAGATGCCACCTTCTTTTCCCCTCCTAGCCTTTTCTCTTCCCCTCTATAGTAGCACTGCTTGAGCTGAGCTCTGGATCATGGAGGGGTGGCCCTGGGGTGGGCTGGAGGGAAAGGCTGGGTTGAGGGTGATGATGGTCTCCTTGTCCAGCAAGACTTATTCAGGGCCCTCTAACTTGGAGAAAGGAGGGCAGAGGAATGAATTAGTGGCACGATACGTCATGGAGAACTGGCCGAGAGTTTCTGGGGGAGGTGTGGACAGGCCATGTGCTCCTGTTCCCCACCTGCTGGCTTCCCTCCGCAGTGCCTCAGGCGGGGGTAGGAGCTGGCCAGAGCTGTGGTCAGGAAGATATGGACAGACACTGCTTATCCCACAGGGAGAGGGCCATAGGACAGATGGATCTGGCTAGCAGAAGGAGAGGATGAGAGAGGAAGTTGATAGCTCTCATCTCAGAGAAATAAAGGGATTTGTTTATTCTTTGGCTTAGCCAGCATTTGGCACAGAGATTTGCTATGTATTTTGAGAAAATAGCTACCCAGTGGCTGGGCCTTACTCCCCCACACCTCCTCGCATTGTTAGTTATTTGCTTGATTTAGGAAGTGGAGGGCTGGGGGAGGACTTGGAGCTTGCTCTCTCCCTGGGGCCTCAGCCAAGAGCTCAGGCAGGGCTAGAGAAAGCCATCTTTGCCTCTTCTCTGACACTTGCTCACACACTCTGCTCTGGGGAGACCCCCTCGCTCCTCTACCTCCTGCCTTTCCTCCCTCCGCAGCTGACCTTGAATAGTGGTCGTATTTCTAGCCTTTGCCTTGGATAGTGCTGGGCAGGTTAGAGAAGTTTGGGACCAAGATGAAAAAAGCTGGCCTTGGAAGAAGGGTAAGGGAAAGGAATGTTTTTGGGAGCTACTTGTAGCAGGAGATTGATAACGTCAAGGCCATGATTAAAAGGTAGTGCCCCCTGAGAATTGGGGGTGGGTGGGGAGTAGAGAATCAGCTAGTCCGGTTATCTCTGTAGGCATTTAAGCAACTGCAAAACAAGCACTTGTGGAAAGAATGAAGGAATAAAAGCTGTCATCACCTAGAAGAAACACTCCTGGTTGGGTGTGCTGGCTTATGCCTGTAATCCCAGCACTTTGGGAGCTGAGGTGGGAGGATCGCTTGAGCCTAGGAGTTCAAGACCAGCCTGGGCAACATAGCAAGACCCTGCCTCTGTTTAATAATAATTTTTTAAAAAGCCTAAAACTAAACACCTCCCACACCCCCTCCCCGCTTCTCTGTTTCCTGGCCCTACAGATTTCCTCTGCGGACAAGAACAACCATGCAGCCCTTTCCCCCAGTGGTTGGGATGCAGGCAGCCTCCCCTTGACCTTCTCAAGGTCTTTTCTGTTTAGACCAGAGGCCAGCAGACTGTTTTGGTACAGACCCAGATAGTCAATACTGGGGGCCTTGTGGGCCGGGCTGTCTCAGCTACTCAATTCTGCTTTGCACAGTGGAAGCAGTCGTGGACAATTTATGAACAAACGAGCATGGCTGTGTTCCCAATAAAACTTTATTTATGGACTCTGAAATGTGGATTTCCTATCATTTTCACATGTCACAAAATATTCTCCAGATGTTTTTCAGCCACTTAAAAATGCAAACACCATTCCTGTGTCCAGATAAGAGACTCCTAAGGTCTGTGGTTTTGCATCTGGCCTAGAGATACTTATAAAAACACTCAGAATTATAGTGTAACCTGAGTTGGGGTAAAATTGTTCATCCTTCTGCCGAAACTTGGATTTGTCTCGTTGGCGGAAGTGGTGGGGGGTGTTTGCTTCTTGGAGGAATATGCACCCTACTTAGCCTACAGGATAAAGTTGAAGCACTATACCCAGAGACTCATAAAGGAACAGTGAGTAATTTCTTGATTCTTTTGATTCAGAAAATGACTGAAAATATATGTTTGTGTTATGACTTCCAAAGCAGGTGAAGTGATGATTCTGCTCTATTCTGAGCTGCTCAGACCGCTTCTCTGCAGTATTACAACGATGTCTGGGCCTCATAGTTAAGAAAGTTGAGATCACCCGGACTCCATTCAGAGGAGAAGGAATCCAATTGCTGGCTAAGGGAGCCATGTTAATGTGAGAGTCCAGTAGGTCCAGAGAAGGCATGAGAGCCACGTGAAAATGTCACGTGGAGGAGAAATTAGATTTGTTCTGTGGCTCACAAGGGAGTAGGATAGGACCTCTGGTAGGAAGCCACAGGAAACAGTTTGAGCTTAAAATAAAAACTATCAGAATTGTCCCAAGGTACAATGAGTTATACATCAATTAGTGACTGTTCCTTGAGAGCTAAAGATTGGGTGGGGATGTTGTAGGAGAAGTGATTTTTAACTTCAGAGAATAGGTTTGAGGAAGTAGAATTGTTTCACCCAAAGAAAGGAGGATAGGAACAGAGGAGGGGTTATAACTGATGAACTGACCTGCAGTCTAGGATAGCTGGGATAAAAGAAAATGGCATTAAGTGCAATATGACAGAGGGTTTTTTCTTTTTCTTTTTCTTTCTTTTCTTTCTTTCTTTCTTTTTTTTTTTTTTTTTGAGGCAAGGCCTCACTCTGTCACCCACACTGGAGTGCAGTGGCATGATGTCGGCTCACTGCAAGCTCTGTCTCCAGGGCTCGAGCAGTCCTCCCACCTCAGCCTCCCAAGTAGCTGGGATTACAGGCAGGAGCCACCACACCTGGCTAATTTTAAGAACATTTTTAAATTTTCTTAAAAGTATAGTAGAGACCAGCTCTTTCTATATTGCCCAGGCTGGGCTTTTTCTTTTTAAAATCATAAATAACTTCCTGATGATAGCAGGAGACAGTGAGAAGGGTGGCAAGGGAAAAGCCCTGGGATTTCGTACCCTGAATGTATTTTAAATTAGACTAAATCCTCTCTTGGTTGACGGGCATCTGCTTGAAGCCAGCAGTGGGACTGACCTCTTACAGTTTTCTCTCTTCTAAAATTTCTGACTTTAACATGTAGTCATTCTTCGGTATGCTTCGGTTTGAATTATAGCAGAAAAATAAATCAGAACCAAGTTTGAATCCCAGCGGTCAGGCAGAGAGATTAGCCATCCTGGGAGGCCAGTGAGGTCAGGGGATGAGCGATATGAGGGGCAGGGCATGTGGCATGTCACAGCTTCTCCCCGGCCTGCACAGCCTTGGTCCCACTGCCTCTGGAGGAACATGGACCTGACAATACCATAGCAGTCTCTGGCGCTGAGGTGATGTGGCCCCGGCCAGAGGAAAGGCTGGTGATGCTGAGTTAACTGTGGGCCCAGACTGCCTGGATTTTGTTTCTGGATGCTTTGCCTAATTTAGATCTGAGTCCTTCTGTCTCAGAGATGTGACTGCTCTCAGTACTTCACAGTGCATTCTTTATATGTTCTTTACCATCCTCCTCCATGTCCTTGTGTGGGTTAGGCAGCATCCACTCTCGTTCTTGCATAATAAAAGCGGAAACTCAGAAAGGCGTGGCTTGTCCCCAGATCAGACATGAAGAAGGTCTGAGTCAGGAAGGCCACCTAACTCCTGGGGGCTGTTCCTCAGTTTCCTGGCCTGTCTCCCTTGACGAGTGGTGATGGGAGATGCTGCACGGTGTTGGTTCATTACATGTCTGGCTCTCCCATGATGATTGTGGATTTCTTAGAGTCAGAGACAATATCCCCAATGCCTAGACTTTTACCTGGCATGGGCATAGAACGTGGCCCTCACCAACTGTTTGATGGGTGGATGGATGGATCCTGCGGGTTTTAGTAGCAGCGTTTCTCTTGCTGAGGATGGGGGAGGGGCCCTTGATGAGCAAACACAGGAGAAGCTGAACGTTCTATTCAGTTGAACTCCTCGCCTTGTTCCAGTGGTCTTGGCCTCCCAGTGGATTGGAAATCTCTTTTGAGGAAGGGGCTTCCTGGGAGAGTTTAGCGCCTTTCTGCTTTCACAAGGTTCCATTCCCTTGAACGTTGAGGCTTCTGAAATACTTTGGGTGGGGTTGTACTTAAAGAGTTGACTGATATTGTTAGAGGCAAGTTTATTATATACTTTTATTAATGTAATTTCATATTTTATTTTGAGAAAGGGTCTCACTCTGTTGACTAGGCTGAAGTGTAGTGGTGTGACCATAGCTCACTGCAGCCTTGAATTCCTGGGCTCAGGTGATCTTCCCGCCCCAAACTCTGAATAGCTGGGACTACAGGCATCTGCCACCATGCCTGGCTAATTTTTCTTTTTTTTCTTTTTTCTTTTTTTTTGTAGAGATGAGGTCTTGCTATGTTGCCCAGGCTGGCCTCAAAGTCCTGGCCTCAAGCAATCCTCCCACCTCAACTTCCCAAAGTGCTGGGATTACAGGCATGAGCCACTGCAACTGGCCATAGAGGCAAGTTTAAAAGTATTAAGTTCTTACTGTGTGCCCAATATCACATTTAATATCGTGTGGGCACAAACAACCATAACACTGTTGCTGTCCTATTGGGCCCTCAGGATGAATATGTAATACAAAGTTAGAGGTGCTCCAACGATTCTTGCTTAATGACATTGAATCAGCAAGGTCAGGTTAATTTCTAAAGACTATTAAAATCAGAGATTTGGACAGATAGTGTCACTGAGAGTCTTGGAGGAATGAGGACTGTGGCACGTAAGAGTGCCATTAGAGCTGCCCCGACACGTAAGCAGCTGGCCAGTGGGAGCTCTGTCGGTAGAAATCTGAAGCAGAGGCCCGGTGGCCCAATGGCCATTGCAGAGGGAGCCCTGCATCCAGTGGGAGGATGGATTACATGACCACTATGGGCTCCTTCCAAACTACAGACTATTGTAGATCAGCTCAGCCAATGCTCAGCCTGCGAACCCAGCAGGACTCTCCCCTAAATGGTAGGCATTTGTTCTGTTGTGAACAATCTCAGGAAAAGGAAATTGTACAACAGCAGTAAGTTCTTATCTTTGATTTCAGTATCTTCTGCTTCATCTTAAGTCTTTATTGTCCCAGCCCTGTAGATGTAGGAGCTAGCTGAATATGTGCCTAGCGACAATCTGTACTCTCAGCCCGTGTCTTTGCCACGTGGAAAGGACTGAATTTAGGAACAGGATTCAGTTTCTTAACTGGGAATTCACATTCCACTGCTAATCCTGTTTCACTCCATGAGCAATTATAGGAAGCTCTTTACTTTTGGGATGCATGGTCTAATTAGGTTTATTATTTAAAGGATTTTCACTCCAGGAAAATAGGTTGTGATCATGCAACAGACAAAAAACACAGGTGCATAGAAAGAAAAAGTGATTTTCTCAAGGGCACCAGTCAGCTCAGGATTTTAAAATCGGGTACCCTGATGTCTAGACAGTGACAAGGCTAGCAGAGAGTCTGGAAGTGATGTCATATTTTAGTTTTCATGGACCCAAGAGCCAGAAAAAGGACTAAAAGGCTGGCCTTTTTAAAAAAACCAGATTTAGGGCCAGCTTTAGAAAGACATGTCTATCAGAGTGGCTGAACGATAGAATGAACGGCTTTAAGAAGATCCCATTTTTAAAAATTCAAGGGCTATAAATCTGCAACCCCAGTGTATGCCAGTCATTTTGCTGGAGGTACTGGGGAAGCACACACAGACATGGCCCCAGCCCCCATGGAGTGCTCAGCCTGGTGGTAAGCAATGAAACAGCAACAACAAAACAAGACAATTTCCGCTCCTGCAAGGGCAGTGAAGGGAAACAGGGCCACATGGTAATGATTGCCTGGGGTTAGGAAGGCCACTTTATTTATATGGAGTGGTCCTTCAAGAAAGTCTACTCTGAAGAGGTGACATTTGAGCTTTGATCTGAAGGCTGAAAAGGAACCAGCATTCAAAAGTTTAGAGTAAGAGTTCCAGGCGGTGGGACTAACAAGTGCCAATATCCTAGGGGAACCGGGTTTATTCAAGAAAGAGAAAGGTCCAGGGAGGCTGGAATAAAATGAGGGAGGAAACGGTGCACGACGAGTTGAGGAAATAGTTGGAGTCTATAAGAAGTTGGATAGTTGGTCATTAAGTCCTTCTCTTAGGGGATATGAACCTTCTCCCCAGCTGCTTTGGAGGCGGAAGCAGAATAGATTTACTGCAGACAATGAGCCCTTTGGGTAAAGTGATTTATGTCTGATTTCTGACGCTGGTTCTGTGGCATTATCAGTGTTTTCAAAGATAGTTCTAATTTGTTCCTCTTTGAAATATCCGTAGAGATAACAGGAACTCTTGCATTTTTCTCCTTGGCTGTGGCAGGACCCAAACAAACTTATTTTGTTTTTGTAGGAAGGGGGAAAACTGGGTCAGCCTGTTTTGTCATTTCAGGCATGGAGTCCTGGTTCTATTGCAGGGCCTTGTCTCCATGGAAATGAAAAATAGTGTTTGTCATGCCTGTTCCTGGATTGAATTCCAAACTCTGGACTGAACAGAAGCTGTAGGAAAGCCAGGCAGCAGGGGGGCGTGGGACGATGGAGACTCCAGCCATGGTGATGAAGGACCTCTTCTCCTTGGCCTGAGCAGGGAAGGCAAACAACTTTTGCCCACGTCCAGCTCTTCCTATCGCCTCTCTGGACTGAGAACGCCAGTAGAAGGGTAATTGAAGTTCTACTTTTCTCTACTTCGCCAAAAACTTTCCATGGACTTTGCCCTTATGTTAATTAGTCAATTAATAAATTCATCAACAACCAACGTCACTGCTCAGACTTTCCCTTGCACCCAGTAATTCCTTCCAGGGTTGAGGAGATCCCTGATGAGACTATGTCTAGGTATTAAATTAGTCAGCTGGCTGCAGATGTTTTGGAGGGGCTCTCCCACCTTTAAATTTCTTTGTAAAAATTTTTTTTAAGTTTTGGGTTTTTTTTTTTTTAACTTAAATATTTATACAAGACAAGGAAGGAGGAATCAGTAAGTGGGGCTTGTTGCCCATAAGAAGTGCTCTGAATTATCTACTCAGTATTTACAGAGATGGGGCACGTGAGGGACAGAGTGCTGAAGGAGGTAGGGGGATGGGGATGGGTCGTGTGGACACTGAGTGAATGTTTGGATGGCCCACAGTGGCTGGTTCATGAGCGTGGAGAATTGTCAGCCTTCCATTTGTAAGGTGTCTCTACCGGTGGTCTGGACCTGGCAACAGTCCAGTTCCACCTTTGGTCCAAATTTTGGACAAACCCTGTCCCGGAACACCTTGTATACTTCACCCAAGAGCCCGATTTGGAAAGGCCTCCAGGAATTTCCACAAGTTACCCAAACGGAGGAGAGGGGACAAGAGGTTCATTTCTGTCCAAATGTTGCCTTTGCAGCAGGTAGGGAAGGTCCATTCTGTGTCAGATCTGCAGATGGCATTTGTAGGAACTGTGACAGGGAAGAAAGGCATTAGCTTGGGAGCCCTTTCCCTTTCTGTCCCTTACTGAAATGCAACCGGCTGCTAAATCTAGGCCAAAGTGTGGCACACCTGGACCAGGCTGAGACTCTGCTTTAGTGTAAGTTTGGGAGGAGAACTTCTACGCTGTAGGGGACAAAAAGCATCTCTTCTCAAAGCTGTTCTGGTCGCTTCTTTCAAACAGGTAATCATAGCTTGATTTTCTCCCCTAGAAAGGGAACTGGACCCGGTGGCATTTATCACCAGGTTTAGATGCCAGTGATAGGCACACAGAGAGCAGGTTCCATGCATGGTCACAGGGAGCTCCTCTTAGAACAGTGCAGGTCTTATCCTTTTGAACCCCAGGCCCATCCAGCATCCTGAAAAGCGTGTAGGTGGGGAAGGGGAGGCACTGAGATTGGCACTGTTAGGTGCCTGAGTCTGAGCTGTGAAGGGGAAGAGCCATCCTGCTCTCTGTTAACTCCTTGGTGGACAGTTGTGTCGTCTCCTTGGACCTTTTGTATTCACAGCAGTGAGAGGGTTGGACCTGAAAGGCCCTTTCAGCTCTTTCTCTGAACCAGTCAAATCTTCTGGGAACTTGGGACTGTGGGTTTATTTTCATGAGTAAAAGGAACTGAGACCAGGAACTTCAGGGGTTTATGACAAGGAGTGAAGCAAGCCTTACCAGGTCACTACCAGTGACCTGGTAGTTTGCTATCTAAGGAGGAGGATCCAAGGGGTATTGGAGGCCCTGCTGGTATTTGTGATTTGGGCTATTCATTCCCCTCTACAAGGTTCTGGTTGGGTCTGCCCTTGCCACCTGCCGTGACATGGGCACAGAATGTAGACTCTAGCAAGTGACTAGCAATAATACAGAAAGAATAACCATCTTCATGGAGTCCTTGTAGACTCTGAATTTGGAACTGGTTTAGTGGGGCAGACCTACAAATGGAGGCATTTGCAGGCAGCATGTAAATTTCATGCAAATGTTATACAGATACACCTGTGGCTCTTCTCTCTCAGCCACTTGAGCATGTGCTATGGGAAAATTCAAAGGGGAGCTGGCTAATTCATATGGATATTTGTGATGGCATTATGAAGAACTGAGAAGGATTATTAATGAAACTTTGGAATCAGCATGGGGATAGGACATGTGTAACTAGGTAACAGGGTAGTCTTCTCTTAGGAATTAGGGACTAGTCATCAGCCTTTACCCCATGCTACAAATGGCAGGGACAGAGGAGATGCTTGTGATATGGCTGTGGTCCTTGGTGCCAATGGTAATCGTTAGGCTCCTACACCAAAAGGTGATGTCCCATCAGGTTCTGCCCACACCTCATCATCTCCACGTCAGATTCTTTCACATTAGCAATTCCTATGACAAGCTCAGATGCTTTTACTATTCCAGCAGGTCCACCTACCTGGTGGACACTGCACAGCTGTTATACCCAGAGTTGTAAACAGGTCTCTGTCACCTGGGCAGATACGTCACTCACTCCTTGATACTTAAGAGATAGTTTCTTGGGAGTGTAGTGGTTCTCAACCTTCAAAGTGCTTCAGAATGAACTGTGATACTTATTTTGAAATGCAGATTCCTAAGGCCATCCACTGGAAAGTTTCATTTATTGGGGGAGTGGGGCGTGGTGTCAGGTTAAGGCTGGGATTCTGCATGTTAAGGAAGCATCCTTTGTGTTCCTGGTTCCTACTATGGGAAGTGGTGCTTGGGAGCGTCAAAGCCTCTGAGGAAAGGGGATGAGGATATTTACTCAACATTTTACAGAGAGGAACAAGAGTCTTTTTGTTTGTTTGTTTGTTTGTTTGTTTGTTTTTGAGATGGAGTCTTGCTCTGTCCCCCAGGCTACAGTGCAGTAGCACAATCTCGGCTCCCTGAAACCTCCACCTCCTGGGTTCAAGTGATTCTCTTGCCTCAGCCTCCTGAGTAGCTGGGATTACAGGTGTGCACCACCATGCTCAGCTAATTTTGGTATTTTCAGTAGAGATGGGGTTTCACCCTGTTGGTCAGGCTGGTCTCAAACTCCTGATCTCAAGTGATCCGCCCGCCTCAGCCTCCCAAAGTTCTGGGATTACAGGTGTGAGCCACGGCGCCCAGCCAAGAGCCTTCTTAATGATAGCAGCAGCTCAAAAATATTTGTGGAGTGTACCAAGCACTGTGCTAAATCGTTTACTTAGGTTATTTCATTTAACACAGTAGTCCTATGAGATAGGTGTTTGTATCTCTCATTACCAGTGCTCCTGGCACTGAGATGATTACAGCCATACATTTGATCATCCAGGTCACTGTAGGGCTGGGCTTAGAAGAAACAATGAAGTCAGCACTTCATTGCAGTGTTCAGGTGTGGGAAGCGGGGCTGAGAGTCTGATTGGGAACGTTCCAGGGCTGGGGCAGCCAGGGCGTGCACTGCAGAGGGAAGTAGGAGGGAGCAGCTGCAGTCCAAACAGGTGGAGGCACCGGGGGACAGAGAGACAGGTATATATTTTGCAATATCTGGGGCAGAAATGATTTTCTCTGAAGGCAAACAAGTTAACTCAAGTGAGGCACCCTGGAACGCCAACTAACTATTCTGCTCTACGCAGGATTCTGCAAAATGCACGGTTAGCTGATCAGGGAGCTGGCTTGCTGACAAGGTCTGCCTTGTGCCTGCAGGACCACACTGGGGATAAGGATGAGGAAGAAAGCCAAGCAAAGTGGTGTAGCGGCCACTGTGTCTGAGATGGGCGCGGGGGTGGGGTGGGGGCAGGGATGCTGCAGAGGGTCACTGAAGAAAGCCTGAAGAGTCCTTGTCTTCTTTCTCTACTTCCCTTTTCTCAAGGACATCAGCTGGACCTAACTACAGGAGGTAGGATCGAACCGTAGGTAGCATGAGATACTGTGGTCAGACTTCAGGGAGCACTGTTTGCTAGTAAGGTAACCAGGGGAGGACAGCAATAGCCTGTGTTGGAGATTTTTAAAAATAGGGGAAATGGGGGAATAAATGAATGACCTCTGGGGCCCCTGCCATGGCTTAAAGGTGGCTGGTGGGGGTCTTAGAGGACCTATTATGAGTGAGAGCTGATGATTACAGGAATCTCTAAAACGTCAGCTGAAGCATGTTATACTTGGTGACACATGGTTTCTGTCAGTGTTCCATATATCCCATGCTGTTTTATGCCTTTTCATCCTTGTTCGTGCTGTCTGCCCCCCCGCCCCAACATTCTCTTCTCTCCTACCATGCCCTCCTTGAACCCCATACCTTTCACCTGGCTAACTCCAACACATTTTCTGAATCTAGCACAAGTGCCACATCCTCAAGGCAGCATTTCTCTTTTTCCTTTATTCTCTTCTATCATCCCACTTACTGACTATATTAACACGAGAAGAATAGGCCCCCAGCTCTTCCTGACTAGTAATGTCCCAAGCACACAGATCCTTTCTTATTCACAAAAATGAACTTGAATGCCTCATATTATGCCAGGAAATATTTGTGGAACTGAAGAGCCAGATCCAAAGTCATATCACCTTGTCCAGGCACTTAACCCCCTAGACTCAGGTTTCTTACATGTGAAGTTGAGGGTGGAATATACTAACCCTAAACTCTGGGAGGGGGTCTTAGTCCCATAGCCCATCTAACACCAGTCTTCATTCCATCCCTACAGCAAATGTAAGGTCTTTTTTATTTTTAGCTCTTAAATCCCAAGATTTTGAAATATATTGCCATCCTGTTATGAATAACGGTGGCAGGGTCAGATGAATGGCACATTATAAAGTTTGTTTGAAACTTTATGTTATGTATGTTATATGTTAGAAGATACTCAGGAATTGGTTTTATTTGCTCAGCAGGACATCCAAATCTATGGGATAATGGGTTATCTTGTAGGAGTTTCCGGACTCTAGCAAGTTTAGTGCTGACTTTGCTGACTTAGAACTAGAACTGCAAACATTTCTTCTTTTATAGAGAAGGATCAGAGTGGAGGTGGAGCACCGGGTGGGGACACGTAAGGGGTATATGTGGGCTTAGTCTGGAAGTGTAGATGTCCATCAGGTGATTGGAGGGACAGAGGGAGGGGGAGAGAGAGAGAGAGAGAGAGAGAGAGAGAGAAAGAGAGAAAGAGATTGCTAAGACATGGAGACATGGAAGAGTGAGTGTGCATGGTAAAAGGATCTGCAGACAGACCCCCATGACTGAGGCAGAGGCACAGATAGACCCCGATGGCTGAGGCAGAGGCACAGATAGACCCCGATGGCTGACACAGAGGCGCAGATAGACCCCGATGGCTGACACAGAGGCCCGATGGCTGACACCTGTCTCTTATACACATCTAGATGTGTATAAGAGACAGGAGGTGCAGATAGACCCTGATGGCTGACGCAGAGGCACAGATAGACCCTGATGGCTGACGCAGAGGCACAGATAGACCCTGATGGCTGACGCAGAGGTGCAGATAGACCCCGATGGCTGAGGCAGAGGCGCAGATAGACCCCAATGGCTGACACAGAGGTGCAGATAGACCCCGATGGCTGAGGGTGAGGCACAGATAGACCCTGATGGCTGACGCAGAGGTGCAGATAGACCCTGATGGCTGACGCAGAGGCGCAGATAGACCCTGATGGCTGACGCAGAGGTGCAGATAGACCCCGATGGCTGACACAGAGGTGCAGATAGACCCCGATGGCTGAGGCAGAGGCGCAGATAGACCCCAATGGCTGACACAGAGGTGCAGATAGACCCCGATGGCTGAGGCAGAGGCGCAGATAGACCCCGATGGCTGACACAGAGGTGCAGATAGACCCCGATGGCTGAGGGTGAGGCACAGATAGACCCTGATGGCTGACGCAGAGGTGCAGATAGACCCCGATGGCTGACACAGAGGTGCAGATAGACCCCGATGACTGAGGCAGAGGCACAGATAGACCCCGATGGCTGACACAGAGGTGCAGATAGACCCTGATGGCTGAGGCAGAGGTGCAGATAGATCCTGATGGCCGAGGCAGAGGTGTGTTGGAAAGGTAGCCAGTGTTGGGGTTTTCAGAGGTAGGCTGAGTGAGATAATTGAGGAACATATAGTCTAGAGTTCAGGTTTTATTCCACAGAGGGTGGGAAATTATAGGGGTCATCAAAAAGGATGAAAAAAATGCCAGATCCTCTTTTTAGAAAGTTCACTTTGACAGGAAAAGAGAGAATGGATTGAAGCCTGGAGGCAGGAAGTTGATTCCTTCTTTCTTTGTACTCACCCAGCTACCCACTGTCTTTCCATCTGTCTATCTTTCTATCCACCCGGCAAACAAACACGACTGCATGCCTGCTTCTGAGAATGAGCTTGACAATCAGATAGGCCTGTGTTTGAAATCTTGCCCTGCCTCCCATCCATCTGTGTGACTTTGGGTGCATTACTTAATCTGTCAAGAATCCAAATTTATCACCTGAAAAATGGGACTAACAATACTATTCGTTGCAACTTCATGGTTGGTTGGGGGATTAAATGAAATAATATTTAATAAGTACTTGATGCTACACCAGGAGCTCATGAACACTCAATAATGTTTAGCTATTTTGATGAATATTAGCAGGTTGAAGGTACAGATTTGCAAGCCATCTTGATATTCGGGATTGGTAAAGCCAAGGGGGTGAAGACTGTCACTAGGGTGGGATTCAGCTCAGTGGAACACATGCCACTGACACAGCCCTGCTGGGCCATGTGGGGCATGCAGAGGGCTGTGCCTCCAGGAGTTTGTAGGTCCTTCATACCAGGCTATGTGCGTTCAATGCTTTGGTCAGCTCCGTGGGAGAGGTGTGGAAAAGCTTTTTGGAGCAAGTGGGATTTGAGATGGGTCTTGAAGAATGAACAGGAAAAAAACAAAACAAAACAAAACAACAACAACAGCAAACAGAATGAGCAGGACTCCAGCAGCAAGATGAGGAGGGCAAGGGCTCTTTAGGCTCAAGTAGTGAGTCGTATGGGAGTTTGGAGGCAGGAGAAAAGCATGTATATTAAGGGAATTGGGGGAAAGTGTGTAAGTGTGGAATATGCCAGCCCTTTAAGAGCATATGAGGAGAGAAAAAGCATAGAGGTGTCATTTACTTTTAGCAGAGAACTTTAGATTCCATTTTGAGGATTTTGGACTTTAATGTGGGAGCTAGTAGAGCATAGTAAGGTGTTGGGCTTGTATTTAGAAAGATTAATGACACAGCTTTGAGTGAGTAGGAAGAAGAAAAGGAGGCAGAGAAGACCACTTAACCGGCTCTTTATTGGAAGAAGTTGGGCGGAATTCCTTGAACCTGAACTGGGGCCCTGGGGAAGGAAGGGAAGGATGAGGTAGAAAGCTTTGTAGAAATAGAATTAGTGGAATTCAGTGACTCATTTTTTATGGAGTGAGATGGAAGTGAGGGCTCTGTGGCCTGAGAAACCTGATAGTGAAATTGCCATCAAGAATGGGCGGTCATGGGAGGAGATCTGGAAGGAAAGATGTCCAGCTCTGTATTCAGTGTGAGGCACTCACGAGACATCATCTGGAGGAAGCCTCCGCCTGGCAGCTGGTTGTTGGGTTAGGCTAGCGACTGTGACCAGGGCCGGAAGCAGGTAGAGGAGTCTCTGCCTGGTTGGAGTTAGAGAAACCTGGAGACGGCCAGGGAAGTGACAGACTCACCTTTAGGGAAGGATTAATTTCAGGCTGGGGGGCAAGAGTCGAGACAGGCAGAGGAGTAGAAGAGAGGTGCGTGTCATCAGGGAGAAGTTTCCAAGAACTGCACAGATGATCAGCAGCCTTAAGAGCAGAGAGACGGTGTAAGTTGTTTATTGGCTGATGTGCTGAGGGCAGCATTTTAGGTATGTAGATCTTTGCATGGTGTGTGGAGGGTGGGCTGAAGTGGGGCTGCTGGGCGGTGAGGAGTTCTCATGCTTGGATCATTTCATGTGAGATTCATGTGGTTTTGGATAGTTGGAGTCAGTTGCCTCCAGGTTAGAATGTGTTGCCTACCTCTTGCTTGAAGCCAGTTAGCAGGGATTCTGGGTTTGGGGAAGGATGAAGGCATCTCTTTTCCATTCCAGGGTCTGGAATTTGTGAAGATGTCCCTCATGTAAGGAAAATACGCAACGGCTGTGGGGCCATTGTGTCTGATAGGCATGTGTTTGATTGTCATCCCTTTTCTAGTTCTTTTGAGACAGAATCTCACTATGTTGCCCAGGCTGGTCTCAAACTCGTGGTCTCAAATGATCCTCCTGCCTGAGCCTTCCAAGTAGCTGGGATTACAGCTCATGCCACCACTCTCAACTTCTCTAGTTCTTTTTTGAGCAAACTACTATAGTTGGGGCTAGAGGGTAGAGGTCCCCATTGTTTTAGTAACATAATCCGGGAAGACAGTTTAAACCTTTGAATATGTGGCTGTGGGCTGGAGTTGGCCCTCGAGCAAGGAGGCTTACCCCAGGAAGACGTGTGTTGGCACCTGCTCTCCACGCTTCCCAGGGGGTTGTGCACTCAGGCATCTGCCTGCTACCAGCCCCATGGCCTGGCATTTCCAACCAAAGAAAAGGAATGTACCTTCCTTTCTCCAGGGTTTATGGCAGCAAACGAGTTTAGAGGGTAAGGATAAGGAATGGGTGGGGCAAAAACGGGCCTCCCCCAATAACAATTATTGTTAGTATTAGGAATGAGATTTTACATGTAAATTCTGTTTTAGGATGCAGTAGAACATTGGGCCTTGCTTTTCTCCATACATATTTGGGGCACATTTATCTTCCTTTTGTCTGGTCTCCTTTTTTTTTTTTTTTTCTCTATCAGTTTCCTTCCAAAAGTTACCCTACTGCCTGCCCCCAGCTTCCCTCCTGCCCACACTTGCTGGGTTAGGCTCTTGGAATTTGTTCCCTTCTCTCCGCTAAGGATGCCCAGGTGGAAGGTTTTGCTGAAAGGGGCATGGTTTTCATTGCAAATGGGGCCAATGGAACATCTGAGGTCACAGCTGCATCTTCATGCAAATGACAGTGTCCCCAGCCCTGCACCCCACTCCCCAAGGGAAGGCTGGGATGCAGCCTGCAGCGGGGGCCAGGGTGCTCCTGAAGCCTGACCCGGCAGAGAGATGGCTGAGTGGGTGGGCAGGACACCCCTCCGGCCCCATACTTCTTTGGCTTTCCAATCTCACATTTCCTTTCCTTCCCATTTCTGCTGGCACTTTCTCCTTAGCCTCTCCCTTTCTCCATCTCTTTCCTTTCTGCACTCTCGCAAGCAAAGCAAACATTTAACTGCATTCAGTTTCTCTCTCCCCTCTGTCTCTCATCTCTTCTTCTAGTCCATTGAAAACAGAAGTGAAATATCAAATAGTCAATATTTTATTTGCAGTTTATAAGCCTTGGTGTAAGTGGATTTGGTCCTGTGGGAAGTACAAGGTACTTATTGGGAATAAATGTTGGGATATGGGGATATGGAATGTGAGAACTTCGGCTGTGCGCATCTTTACCCCGGGCAGAGGAAGCAGGAACCCACATGGCTTCCTTACAAGCAAATAATATGGTGCGGGTGAGTTACAAATCAGAAGAGCCACACTTTGTTTCCAAAGCCCTCTGTGATCAGCGGGCATTTAGCGTCCCTCTGCCAGGCATTGGTCTTCATTTTTTAACATAGGGATTATGGTACTTGCCATTACTCCCTTGGTGGAGTGTTTTAAGCAATAACGCGTACGTGAAGGCTGTGAAAAACAGGATTGTAATTGTTATTGTCATGAACAAAAATGTCTGAACAAAATATAGAAGCTTTGCATTTGCAGCATGTATAAAATGAGCCGATTGTATTGGATGGTCTCCAGTGAGCCTTTCAAGTGTTAAATTCTATATGCCCAAGACAATTTTTGGCGTATCATAGGGGCTCAAACAATAATGGGTTGGACGGACAGATGGATGGATGCATGTCTAAATGTCAGTTGCCCATTGGCCTCCTGCGTCTGTGTCATGGCACTGACACTGTGCCCATGGCACATGGGCACTGCTGCCCTCCCGTGGCCAGCGGCAGTATTACGGTGCGGCAAGCCGCAGCCTGGGCCCCTCTCCCGGTTTCTCCCCAGCCCCTCACCTGGCTCCCTGAGCTGGCTCCTTTGGACTTGTCCTTGGCCTCGATCACTGACTGCCTGCCTTTCCTCCTCCTTCTCTTTCCACCCCGCTCCCTCTCTCCATCTGCCGCTGCAGCACTGCCAGTAACTCCAACCGCAGCACTCCGGCCTGCTCGCCCATCCTCCGGAAGCGGTCTCGCTCGCCAACCCCGCAGAACCAGGACGGAGACACCATGGTGGAGAAGGGCTCAGATCACTCCTCGGACAAGTCCCCGTCCACGCCGGAGCAGGGCGTGCAGCGCAGCTGCTCCTCCCAGTCCGGCCGGAGCGGCGGCAAAAATTCCAAGGTGAGCGGGACCCCATTGGAGGCGGTACCTCCTTGTCAGGGGCTGCAGGAGCGATATTGGGGTGGTGAGCTGGAGAACATCTGCCAGGGTCCTCACGTGATTAACAGCCCTGATGGCCCAGAGACAGTCGTTATCCAGTGAGGTGAGGCGGGACAGGCAGGAGAGACCCTAGTTCAGTATCTTCCCCGCTAAGCATTCTTGGTGGGCTGGGCGAGGTAGGGAGGCTCATATTTTTTTTTAGATTTGGAGGGGAGATGCTCTGGGAATCATTAGGGGGTCATCTGCTTATTCCTGCTACCGTTTTCAAATTTGGTCCCTGGAGCGGGGGTAGAAGGGAACATTATTTGGGACAGCTATACTGCTAGGGAGAGTCCTCAGGGAACCTTGCAGAATGCTATTTTTAACCTCCTCCCTGGCCATCATTCCTGCCTTACCTTTGCACTAATCCACTTGCTACTCACCTGGCAGAGAGGAGGGTGGCAGGGCCTTACCATCCTCCCAAGGATGTCAGCACTGCCGCCTGAGTACCGGGGCCCTTGGCCCATGGATAGGCCTAAAATAGGCCCGGGGGGTGGGGGCCCTGGGCTAGTTATGGTTCCCCAGAGATGTCCTCCACCAGCCTCGGTCCTCTGGGGAACAGGAGATGTCTTTGCCCAGGGGCTCCTTCAGGAAGCTTTTCTTCACCCTGGGACCCCCAGGGCCTGGGAAGGGGTAATTGGGGACCCCTGGGAGGCATGGGAGCTGGCTTCCCACTTGAATTTGTTTTTTGATTTCTTGTTCTTCCTCTTCTTCCCCACCATTTCCCAAATACCTTCTTTGCATGCATGGTCTTAGTCTCACAAGCGCCTCTCAAAAGTAAGCCATCTTTTGTCTCTGTCCTTTTATCTCCCCTCTAGTGTGGATCTGTCTGTAGCGCTCAGCACCCCCTCCCTTGGCCCTGCCGATTCTGGCCCTTATATCCTGCTTGGTCCCCTTCCCAGAAGGGCCGGCCCCACTGTCCCCCGGCAGGCTGGCTTGGAAGTCATTGAAGGCCCATTTTCACTGCACCTGATGTCGGAGTACAGACCCTCCCCCACTCCCCACCCTGCACCCATGTCTGCCTGCTCCCTGGACACTGCCTCTGGCTGGGAGTTTATTCCCTCCTTATATGGTGCGGTTGAGAAACAGAGTCCTGCTTGGCATTAGTTTCATTCCTTTGGGGCAGGAGACCCCATCTGGTCATATTGCAGGCCCCTCCCCTTTGGTGGTTGATTCTGGATTGCCCAGCAGTGGTGAGTGAGGATGGCAGGAGGGCTGCGCTGATTGAGGGGCTGGGGTTCAGGTCAATGAGTTCCTTGGTGCAGCAGCCACGCCCTCAGGAGCTCTGCGTGCATGCTCTGTTCCTATCCACTCGAGAGCTGCTCAGCCTGGGCACCCCTTAGCGTTTCTACCCACTGCCCAGACTGGGGCTCATGGTGTGCTTAGGATCCTGAATCATGATCAGAGTGGGGAGCTCTTCTCCCAGAGGGTGGGGTGCCAATGCCTGGAGGTTGGCAAACATTGGCAGACCCTGGAAAGATGTAGTTGGTGCCAGAGTCTTTCCCAGGAGCCCAGGAATTCTGAGGCCCTAGGAGAACATGCAGTGAGTGGAGGGTGAGCGATAGGTGTTGGGGAACAGCAAGGCCCATGGGGCAAGGGGGTGGGATGCAGCCTGAAGAAGGGGAAGTCGAGGATGACTTAATAGTCCCAAGTCTCTCAGAGCTTTGGGGAGGAGGAGAGTGAACAGCTGGTTCCCTTTCCTGAGGGAAGGACAAGGGGCAACACGGTTAATCCTGTAGTCTGTGACCTTCAGACTAAATGCGCATCTTGGCTCTGAGGATTTTAAATGGCCGTCGCCGGCAGTGGACAGGGGAGGAGGAACTTCACCTGGAGCGGGGAAGCCAGCAGGAGATTTCAATGGGCTCCAGCAGCTTGGCAGGTGCAGGCATGTCTGACGTCTGGGGATGGGGTTTTGAAATGCCCTGTGGCAGCCCCTCTTGAGTGCCTCCCACCTCTGGCTTGATGTGGGACTAGTGAGTGCTCGAGGCTCAGTTGGCAAGAGGAAGGATATGGCCTGACACGGGCATCGGGCTCCCCGCTCCCCGCTCCTGCACACGTTTCCATCCAGACTCTGTACACCCCAAGCCTGACTCTTGAGTGGCTGGGGATGTTCTGTAAGCTCCGAGGCAGGATGAATCATTTGAATGGGGTAGCCAGGACAGGCGGCAGGGACCAGGCGGAATTCTGAGTGGGATTTTGGAGAGGCTAAAAGGAGACATAATGAAGGGACTGAGAGCCAAGCAGGAATCAGGAGCCAATCTGGGCCTTTTTGTAGGAACTGAGGAGGGAGGGGCTGGGGTGAGTGCAGGTCTCCTTTCTCCTGGGAGATTGGGTGGATGCCACGCCCATCCCTGGCAGACACATTCTGAGTTTTCTGACATTGGTTCCCCACTTCCCCACCTCATTCTCCCACTGAGCATTGCCATCGACACCTGCCCTGCCATCCTTTCAATGGAGTTAAAATAGGACGGGCTCGTGCGAGGAGGGACACCGTAGTATCCCAGGTGGAGCTGGGAGCTGCTCTATTGGTCTGGGACGTGCATGTGCGGGACACACAGACTTCAGAAGAGGAACACTAGAACCAGTAGGGGAATTAGGCTCTTTGAAGGCCAGGGCCTGGAGCAGATGGTGCAGCGAAAAGAGGAGGGTCTGGTAGCGGGAGGGGGACATGCCCCTCCCCAGTGGAACATCTTCTGGGGTTAATCACATGTATTCCCAGTAAGTCATTTCATAGCTATTTTTACTGATACTGTTGTAGCTAGTCCACCTCACTCCCTGTCTCCTGGCTACCCCAGAGGACACCATGCCTTATATTTTTTGGGCAAGCTGGCCAGTGCCTCTGCTTCTCCCTAGGTCCCATGCACGGGATCTTTCTTTTCTTCTCTGGGACTCAGTTTCCTCATTTGCTACTATGTAGGCATGGCACCAGGTGATCGCTAAGGCCCGACCCCTCTGGATCCATCACTGTGCAGCCCCGGGCGAGCCCTCCTAGGTGCAGCCCTGCCCCAGCACTTCCTTCCCGATGAGTTTGTGCTGCCGCCCAGCTTCCGCCCTGTAGTGACAGCCTGTGGCCACCAGAGGGAGCGAGGGGCCGTTCTACCGCTCTCCCACCTGCCCTGAGGGCGGGCGCAGCAGGTGTGGCAAATCACGGCTGCTCCTGCCCAGCTGCACGCCTCCCGCCCTCCCGCCGCGGTGCGGGCATCACCCTCGCGCCGTGGCACTGACCCTCCTTTGACTTTCCTTTTTTTTTTCAAATCTAATTTTTGTGGTTTTCTTTCCAGTATGACAGACTTAACCTGATCAAAGTAAGAATTGTTTTTTATTTCTAACTCCTACTAAATGTAGAGCTCCCCTAGTCCCTGCCCGCCCCCCGCCACACCCCGCACCTTAATCTTCCAGACTCCCAGAGTGCGAGATGTTTCTGGAAACCACCTCCCAGTAACCTGGGTCTGTTTCCAGGGGCCTTGCATTCCGATAAGTGCTTGCTTTTCAGACCTTCTAGGGAAAATGATAGAAATGAGCGTGTCCCCAACAGCTGTGTCTTTGTCCTGACTCCCTTCCTCCTCTTTGGCCAAATCCATTTATTATAAGCTGTCAGAGAAGCCTCCATCGCTGCTCCCTGGTTCTGTGCCTTCCTTCCCTCGGACCTGGTCCTCCAGGTAGGGGCTCTACAGCAAACTAAAGCCAGACGACGAGGGGCGCCCCTCCTCACCCTCAGAGGCCTGCAGCTCCTCTGACTTCCCTGCCCCTGTGGGTCTGGGTCCTTCCTGTCTGGCAGCGCCTCTGGGACTCATTTGTGGGAATGCAGAACCACAGGCATTGAATGTGCCTCCAACAGGCTGGGCAGAGTTTGGGGACCCCTGCCCACCGTGGACAGGCTCGGGGGCTGCTTTGGACGTGGCTGGAGGGGGGACCCATTGTTCCTGTGGCCCCTCAGCGGCAGCACGTAAGAAGCCACCTGGAGATTGCTGGTTCAGGGCAGAGCCTCAGCACAGTCCTGCTCCTTGGTATCTTTCACGTTTCTTTTCAGTTCTTTAAACATTGTTCTTATCCACACTTTACAAAAGAGCAAACATTAGATACAAGGGCATCACAGAGCAGTTAGAGACAGGACTGGCTTCCCTGCCTGGGGCTGTGTGTGACCCTCATACTTTGTTCCACACAGATTTGGAAGGCACAGGCGCCGACGTGCCAGCCCATGCAAAGGGGCCATCTACTTCTGTCTACCTGGGGCAGGAGGGAGCCCCGTGCAGGAGGAGTCACAGGCATCTGGGGTCCCCCTGTCAGCCCATGTTCCTGTTGCCCCCTTTCCTGCTAGTGCCTTACACGAAGGTCACGGCATTGATACGAGGAGCTGGGAGCTTGGGAGATGGTTTCTCCGTTGTGAAGCAGATCTCATGACCTGGGTTGCAGTTGAGGAGACTGTGGGGCCGCCGGGGCGGGCCGCTCCCAGAGCGCATCTTCCCACTGCTGGGAGGTGTCTTTTGTAATGAACATCCGCACAGCCTCCTGCCCTGTGGGCTCCGAATCAGGGCTTCTGTGTGAGGACTCAGGAAGTGAGCCATCGCTAGGCGCAGACCCCAGACGCAGCCTGCTTGCCCCATCTACCTCCTCCAGAATTGGGTAGCCTTGGCTGCAATGCCTGGAGGCGAGTTTTCAAGTTGTGGACTCCTATGTGGCCGCACCTTTCTCAGGAAAAAATAGTTTTTAATGTTTGGATTTGGGCCCTTTACCTGCTGAGGCCTCTGAATTGGAGGTGGGGATGAAGCTATGATGGGAGGGTATGGCCTTTGGAAGGACCATGGTGACAGGCTTTGTTGGGAAGTGACCCTGGAGAGCACCTTGCAGAGGGGGACTTGCCATTGGCCTCTGGTCACATCCTGGCCATCGAGGGCATGTGTGAGGGCAAAGCTGCTGGGAAGCAGCCCCACCCACGCGAGGCCCCTCAGCCCCCTCCAGCTCCTCTGCGGACTGGTGTCACTGTGGGGGGTGAAGGTGGACCATCTTCACAGAGTTCTGGTGGAACGGGGGAGATAGATCACATGACCAGCGGTCATCACTGTGGGCACACACCCACCCTTGGGTACGTAGTCGCTTCCTCCCCTCTAGACACAGCAGACATTTGAGGACCATGGCTGCTCTTGTCTGCCCTTCTGGGTCAGGACGCTTTAACACCACGTGGAGGGGATCCAGACCTCTGGGTAGAGCTAAGGTATTCCACCCAGTGACCCCTAAAACTGAAAATAATCTGAGCTCTACCAAGAGAGGGAGCTTAGGCATGTGTGTGTGTGCATGCACATGTGTGTGTGTGTGTATGTGTGTGTATGTGTATATGAATGTATGTCTGTGTATATGTGTGTCTCTGTGTATATGTGTACGTCTCTGTGCGTGCCTGCGTGTATATGTGTATATGTGTGGTGTGTGTGCAAGTACACATGTATATGTGCGTGTCTGCATGTGTGTGTGGTGTGTATGTGTGTGTGTATATGTGTGTACGTGTATTTGTGCGTGTGTGTGGGGTGTATGTGTGCATGCGTGTCTGTGTGAATGTACGTGCGTGCGTGTGTGTGCATGTGTGCATGTGTGTATGGTGTGTATGTGTGCATGTGTGTGTGAATATGTGTGGTGTGTACATGTGCATGTGTGTATGTGTGTTTGTGTGTATGTGTGTGTACGTGTATTTGTGCGTGTGTGTGTGTATGCGTATGAGTATGTATGTGTATACGTGCACACGAGCTTGCCTATCTGCGTGTCCATCTATCTTTCAAGTGGGATGTACATGAAGGACTACTGGCCGAAGGGCTTGAAGACAGACAAGGCATGATCCTGTTCCCCTGAGGCACATTCAGGTCCCCTTTCTCCTGGGTCTGGGAATGGAGAACACCTAAGTTCTGGAGCTGGGGTGGGATCTATTTTGCTTGTTCAGAATTATGGCACCACTGGGTTGGAATGGACCCTTCAACCTCCTGCCCCGTGCAGAACCCCCAAGCACTCCCCGACCATCACAGTTTAGGTACAGCCCATTTTTTGGCACAGGAGGGATTTGCTCACCCGCCTGCTGAGAGTGCAGTTGGAGGGAGTTTTAGGTAGTCCCCTGTCTACCTTGAAAGTGTCCCACCCT
>NW_012107241.1:151028-153449 GCF_000951045.1 Mandrillus leucophaeus
GCCGACGTGCCAGCCCATGCAAAGGGGCCATCTACTTCTGTCTACCTGGGGCAGGAGGGAGCCCCGTGCAGGAGGAGTCACAGGCATCTGGGGTCCCCCTGTCAGCCCATGTTCCTATTGCCCCCTTTCCTGCTAGTGCCTTACACGAAGGTCACGGCATTGATACGAGGAGCTGGGAGCTTGGGAGATGGTTTCTCCGTTGTGAAGCAGATCTCATGACCTGGGTTGCAGTTGAGGAGACTGTGGGGCCGCCGGGGCGGGCCGCTCCCAGAGCGCATCTTCCCACTGCTGGGAGGTGTCTTTTGTAATGAACATCCGCACAGCCTCCTGCCCTGTGGGCTCCGAATCAGGGCTTCCGTGTGAGGACTCAGGAAGTGAGCCATCGCTAGGCGCAGACCCCAGACGCAGCCTGCTTGCCCCATCTACCTCCTCCAGAATTGGGTAGCCTTGGCTGCAATGCCTGGAGGCGAGTTTTCAGGTTGTGGACTCCCATGTGGCCGCACCTTTCTCAGGAGAAAATAGTTTTTAATGTTTGGATTTGGGCCCTTTACCTGCTGAGGCCTCTGAATTGGAGGTGGGGATGAAGCTATGATGGGAGGGTATGGCCTTTGGAAGGACCATGGTGACAGGCTTTGTTGGGAAGTGACCCTGGAGAGCACCTTGCAGAGGGGGACTTGCCATTGGCCTCTGGTCACATCCTGGCCATCGAGGGCATGTGTGAGGGCAAAGCTGCTGGGAAGCAGCCCCACCCACGCGAGGCCCCTCAGCCCCCTCCAGCTCCTCTGTGGACTGGTGTCACTGTGGGGGGTGAAGGTGGACCATCTTCACAGAGTTCTGGTGGAATGGGGGAGATAGATCACATGACCAGCGGTCATCACCGTGGGCACACACCCACCCTTGGGTACGTAGTCGCTTCCTCCCCTCTAGACACAGCAGACATTCGAGGACCATGGCTGCTCTTGTGTGCCCTTCTGGGTCAGGACGCTTTAACACCACGTGGAGGGGATCCAGACCTCTGGGTAGAGCTAAGATATTCCACCCAGTGACCCCTAAAACTGAAAATAATCTGAGCTCTACCAAGAGATGGAGCTTAGGCATGTGTGTGTGTGCATGCACGTGTGTGTGTGTGTATATGTGTGTCTCTGTGTATATGTGTACGTCTCTGTGCATGCCTGTGTGTATATGTGTGTATATGTGTGGTGTGTGTGCAAGTGCACATGTATATGTGCATGTCTGCATGTGTGTGTGGTGTGTATGTGTGTGTGTTTGTGTATATGTGTGTACGTGTATTTGTGCATGTGTGTGGGGTGTATGTGTGCATGCGTGTCTGTGTGAATGTACGTGCGTGCGTGTGTGTGCATGTGTGCATGTGTGTATGGTGTGTATATGTGCATGTGTGTGTGAATATGTGTGGTGTGTACATGTGCATGTGTGTATGTGTGTGTGTATGTGTGTGTACGTGTATTTGTGCGTGTGTGGGGGGTGTATGTGTGCATGCGTGTCTGTGTGAATGTGTGTACGTGCGTGCGTATGTGTGCATGTGTGTATAGTGTGTATGTGTGCATGTGTGTGTGAATATGTGTGGTGTGTACATGTGCATGTGTGTACGTGTGTGTACGTGTATTTGTGCGTGTGTGTGTGTATGCGTATGAGTATGTATGTGTATACGTGCACACGAGCTTGCCTATCTGCGTGTCCATCTATCTTTCAAGTGGGATGTACATGAAGGACTACTGGCCGAAGGGCTTGAAGACAGACGAGGCATGATCCTGTTCCCCTGAGGCACATTCAGGTCCCCTTTCTCCTGGGTCTGGGAATGGAGAACACCTAAGTTCTGGAGCTGGGGTGGGATCTATTTTGCTTGTTCAGAATTATGGCACCACTGGGTTGGAATGGACCCTTCAACCTCCTGCCCCGTGCAGAACCCCCAAGCACTCCCCATCACAGTTTAGGTACAGCCCATTTTTTGGCACAGGAGGGATTTGCTCACCCGCCTGCTGAGAGTGCAGTTGGAGGGAGTTTTAGGTAGTCCCCTGTCTACCTCGAAAGTGTCCCACCCTGCCTTTTACAGGGAGCTGTCTTAGAGCAGAAGGCTGGGTTGGCCGCCATCACATTTTGCTTCTGGTCAGGGCCCATTTGGGGACTGGGTCTCGAATGCCCACGTGCGCCCCTCACCCCATCAGAACCTTGCGATGGGGCTCCAGCTCCCTTCTGGTTGAGCTCTAGCTGGTGCTGCCGCTGCCTGCCACCCCGCCCGCGGTGGGCTTCCAGCATGGACTGCTCCCGGGCCTCCTTTCTGGAACTGCCTTGAGAAAGGAGGACCCTTCCTGAGCAACCACATGGGAAGCATTCAGCTGCATTTGGACCCCTCCTCCCTGCCCAGCCTCCGCTGTCTGTGTACCCTTCCCCCGGCCCTTCCCC
>NW_012107241.1:157932-164878 GCF_000951045.1 Mandrillus leucophaeus
GATTGGGCTTTCCTGTGGGCTTCTTTCCTTAGCAGCCCCTTTACTCCTAAACCAGCTGCAGCGGTTATTTTCTGCAGCAGGACAAGGCAGCCTTGAAGAGGGAGGATTGCATTCAGGGGACCGAGGAGGCGTGGTCAGCTGTATCCACTGCCTCACCGAGGCGCTTAGATAAGGGTCTATCAACCCTAAAGGAGGAGACATCAGGGAGTGAGTGGCCATTCCAGAGCCTGACAGAATTCTGGTGCTGGGGCAGCCTGGGGGTCTGAACTTCGTTTTCTTCCCTTAACATTTCGGGGCAAATCCAGCCGGAAAACTTTCCCCCATTGATAGAAGAGTCAACCCATGTGATGGGCTTTGACCCCTGTCCCAAGGACCCCTTCAACAGCTGCAAAGCATGCCCTTCCTACAAGGCCTCCTGGTGCTTGGGGCTGTGGTGAAGGCGTGGCGTGGGGCCACTGTCTAGGTCATCCTGGGGGTGCCCTGTGCAGCTGCTGCATGCCTAGAAACTGCTGTGGGGTAAGCAGGCCTGGCGGAGGCCACAGCCTCTCAGCCACACAAACTGGGTGGTGGGATTTGGACGTTTTCCCCTGCAGAGCAGCTGTCTGAGCTCTCAGCTGGCCCCCGCCGTGTGTTCTGCCCTTTGGGGACTTCACAGTGGAGGGGCTGACCTCAGATGACCCTCTGAGCCTGCCCTCCTCACACCTAACTCTGATGAATCCTGGAAAAGCCGTCTTTGCCCCCTCCCTGGACACACCAGGTTCTGCTCCAGGAGGAGACGTGGGCATGGAGTAGCTGTGGCTGTGAAGGACAGGGTTGAGGAGGGCACTCTGGCCAGGGGATGGGCTGGAGGGGAGAGGCGTGGGTTTAATGTAGGGACAGGGTTGCAGATCAATTGTGTGGGCTGGTGTGTGTTTTCCTACTTGGCGCTGGGCGTTTCTTCCAAGTCAGGCATGTGCTCACGAGCCCTGCGGCTGCCAACATCCTGCTGCCCAGTGACCAGCCCGTCCTGGGTGCTGTTGATCTGCAAGCCTTGGCCACCACCTGCCCAGCACCACAAACAAGGCAGAATTTGGTGGGCTGTGCTGAGTTGTGGAGAGGAGTTATGGGCTGAGGTATCTTGGGGTGGGAGGGAAGCCAGACTCTACTTCTATCTCTGAGCCAGCCCCTTACCTTCTAGGAGGTTTCCTGGCCTGTGGCCTCAGAGGAGGGGAGGGGCGTGAGTGCTGAGCTTCCTGGGAGCGACCTGCAGCCCGGCTGTCATGGGGACCCCAGCATCCTTCACTCAACTGCCCCGGCACCTTTTTGAGCAGCATCGCACAAATTCAGGCCCCCATAGGAGACAGTTCAGACATCCCCGTTTGGGCAGGCCAGCCCCTGTCCTTGTTGCTAATCTCTTTCCTCTTCTCATCTGTCATTGCTCTTTTTATTGCTGTTTAGCTCAGCCTTTTGTTTCGTCTCAGCCTGTGCTTCCTTGGATTCTTCTCAGCCCTTTGCTCTCTGACTCCACCCCTTTCCTTTCCTTTAATCTCCCACCATTTGCTTGTTTCTCTGATTTCCACTCTCCCGGGTAGGTTTTCCTCTCTGTCTGATTCCAACAGGCTTTACTTTCTCCCTTCTCTCCGCCATCCTTTCCCCCTGATTCCTTCTCCCTTAGCCTCCGCCTGAGTACTCTGCGTAGCAATGGGGTAGAAGCAGAAGCTGTCTCCTGGCTGGAGGATGGGGTGGGCCAGAAGTCAGGGGTTCAGATGACACGTACGAGAGCCAGCGGAGGAGCTGGGCATGACGGAGCCTTGCTTTCTGATGGTGCCACCTGCGCCAGGGATGTGCAGAAGCGGTTGGACCTCAGCAACTCTTTGAATCATCCCTTGGGATGTTCTCTTTTCCCGGCCTTGTCCTTCCTCTTCCTTTACTAATTCTCACTTGTCTCCTTTCACCCTCCACCCTCTCATCCCAAGTGCATTACAGAAACGTCCCTGACTCTCCACTTAGCTCAGATCATTCATTCTCAGAGGCCAAGCGCCCAAGGAGCTCTTTGCTGAGGAGTGTGTGGGGCTGTCCTCTCCTGGATTCATGCGGCCCCCCTGGGAGTCCGCCCTCAGGTAACAGGGCACCCCTGCTCCTTCAGTGTGCGGTGCTCATGTCCGTGCTCTCATGTGCAGATGCCTCCTTAGGAGCTGCAGCTGAACAAGCTCCTCTCCCAGCACCCTCCACAGCTGTCATCTGCGCCTCCTCAGGAGGCCCTTGCCCTGCCTCTGCTGCGTTGACTTGGTTTCCTGTGTTCCTTTAGGAAGCTTTTCTGTGTTCCTTTAGGGAGCTCCGTCTTCCTGCCCTGCCTCTGCTGGGCTGCTTGGAATCTGCCCTTCAGGCAGCATCCCTCTGCCCTTCTCAGCTTTGCTGACTGGCCCTCTATAACCTCTCTCCGGATCCTCGGGTCAGCGCTGCAGCCATCCTGGTATCTGAGGCTCATTCATTTCGCCGGAAGTCCTTCAGAGAGGTAAAGGCGTTGTAAGCCGAGCCCTGGGGATGCTTAGGAAACCCCTGGCTGGAGTCAGAGCAGTGAGGGCCAGTGCCCTGCAGAATCGCTGATAGTGGCAAGAGCATTCAGGCCCGCTGGAGCAGCCTGGGTCTGGCAGGAAGGGAAGCCCAGCCACCATCCAGCCCATGCCCAGCCTCCCCCTTCACCTGCTGCCTCTCTGCACAAGACAAAAGCATTGCCTTTTACATGGCTAGCCAGAGAGGAGCCATTGCCATGATGACAAACATGCTTGGTCTAAAGAGTGAGTCACGCGGAGGCAAGTGGCTGGACCCCAGGGACACGGGGAGAGGCCGTGGCAGGAGAGTGTCAGGTGCAGAGTGGGGTTTGAAGGCTGTGCCATCTACAGGTACCCTGAGTCCTCCCAGGCCTGATTATATGTACTCCTCCTTATCCCCAATGCTCCAGTCTACCACCCCAGTCTTATTCATCAGGGCCCTCCAATCAAGGGAGCTGTCCCTGTAGACATGAGATGGAGGGAAAAGCAGAAATAGGATTTTGCCTTCAGCAGGGAGCCAAGGGCAGAGTTGAGGGGCAACCTGGCTAGGGCCGTTGGGGCAGGAGGGGTGAAATTTACTCCCTCTCAGCCCCCAACGGGGCATAAGTTCCCTGGGGCTTCTTTCCTTGGCCTCCTGGTGCATTCCTGCGGGGAGTCGTCTCTATGGCAGCCCAGGAAGGAGCATTTCTGAGATCAGAGCACAGGAGCCCACACCCTGGCAGTCGCCTGCGGCTTAGCACCCTGCTTGCCTGAAGCACCTGCAGTTAGGGCTGCAGCTTTGTGGAGGAGAGGGAGGGATAGTGCCAAGCCTGGGGAGCGGCTGGCATAAGCGAGAGAGCAAAAAAACAAAGGTTTGTAGGAATGGAATTCAGGGTGTTGGGGGTGGGCAGTGGAGAGGGTAGGAGACCTGTCTGGCACCTGGCCTTGCCCCAGGACTGACGATGCTCCTCCACCTCTGTCTGTCTCCCCTCTGTATTTACTCCCAACTTGAAGGGTCTTCCTGGCTCCCATCCTGAGTTTTTCAGATGAGCCCCCAGCCCAGCCCAGCCCTACCCCTTCTCTACCCTTCTGCATAGCCCCCATGTCTGCCTCAGTCTCCTTTTCCCTCCTTTGCTCAGTTACCTCCTTGTCTCCAGTCCCACATCTGGCTTCTGCCTATCCAGATTTGGCTGCAAGGTCAGAGTTTCCTGTGTGGATCTTAACTGGTTTCTTCCTAGGTGAGATCAATGCTCCACTGAAGTCCATCTGTTTTCTCCTGGACTCCTCCACCCCCTCCTTCTCGCCGTCCCTGGGAAGAGGGTACCACTTGGTCCCGGCTCCTGATGTTTGCCGTAGAGTTAATGTTTAGCCCAGGGTCAATTCCTTCTCTGCTGACTCTCACCCAGCCCTGCCCAGCCCTTGGTGTGGGTGTAGGGGAGACAAAGGCTTCTGCATAGGGGGCTCATCTCCCAGGGCTTTATCTCACAGGGCGTTTGCTGTCTGTATCTCACCCCTTATAGCCCAGGCAGCCACTTGGCCTGTAGCAATACTCAGATGTTTTCGGGTAGTTACTGTAAGGATCCAGAGTCTCTTGGAGCTACCTACAGCTTACATACTGGGGTCTGGTGTCACCCCAAGGGAGGCATACTGATCACCTTGGAAAATGGACTTGCTACGTTTGCCTGCCACACTGCTCAGGATAGGGCTGACATGCAGGGCGAAGAGAAGCTCGCACGTGTGCTGGAGAGAGTGTTGGCAGCGACCAGGCACTGACACGCCAAACATATGGAATCAGGGATCTTTGTGTGTACATGTAAGATGCAGTGTCAACAGGCATCCTTTGAGAGGTAGATGAGGAATGCATTCACTTGGTAAATACTTTCTTAGCACCTGATACAGTATCCCTTATCCAAAATTTTTGGGATCAGATGTGTTTTGGATTTGTGATTTGTTTTTGATTTTGGAATATTTACATATATATACACACATATACACACACACACACACACATATATATATAAAATGAGATATCTTGGATCCCAAGTCTAAACACCAGATTTATTTCCTATATCACTTATACATATAGCCTGAGGATAATTTTGTATAATATTTTAAATAATTTTATGCACCAAGAAAAGTGCTGACTGTGTTTTGGCCGGGACGTGTCACCTGAGCAGCCTGTCACGTGAGGTCAGCTGTGGAGCCTTCTGCTTGCGGCATCATGTTGGGGCTCGAGAGGTTTCACATTTTCAGATTAGGGATGCTCAGCCTGTATTTGCAACACATCATGGCAAGTGCAGGAGAAGCAATCAACCTGTTTGAGGCATAGATCCTCCCTGGAGAAGGCGTCCTTCTGTTAGAGTGACACATGCTACACCACGAATGGAGAGCCGCGTCTGCATCCATGGGGTGTCCGTCTAGAGAGGACTGTAGGAGTTTGTTAGGGGAGCGTTTGCGGGAGGAGTCAGACTCTTCTACTTTCTCCAACACTGTTTACCTGGGAGAATCCAGGTTCCTCTGAATTAGCATCTTTGGAATCTACTTATTTTTTCTTTTGAGAGTCTCTCTCTGCCGCCCAGACTGGAGTGCAGTGGTGCGATCTCGGCTCACTGCAACCTCCACCTCCGAGGTTCGAGCGATTATATGCCTCAGCCTCCTGAGTAGCTGGGATTACCGTCACCTGCCACCATATATGGCTAATTTATCTTTTTTATATATATATATTTGTAGTGGAGACGGGGTTTCACCATGTTGGCCACGCTGGTCTCACACTCCTGACCTCAAGTGATTGGCCCTCGTTGGCCTCCCAAAGTGCTGGGATTACAGGCATGAGCCACCGTGCCCAGCCTGGAATCTATACTTTTAAATGTGTTCACTGGGCCATTTTTAAGTAAAGTTTGGGGGCTGCTGTATTAAATTACCAAGACTCCTAAGACAAAAGCACCATTCCTCATCCTGTGCAGGCCAAGACCCTCCTGGCAAGGTGGTCGAGCTGGGAAAGGTGAGGGGGCGGCCCCATTTGTTTCAAGGGTCTGACTTTTCCTAGGAATCCACATCTTCCCAGCCCCACTGCTGTCTCATCCCTGTCCCTAGCTTCTTGGTCTGGGGCCTTTCTTGCCCCATTGGCCTGGCTTTCATTCCCCTCGATTTTGCTGCTTTGAGCACCAAAATCTGTGCTTTTAGTATTGCTACTTTGCCCTTAAGATCTGACAATGTTTTTGGGCTTGATCCCCCTCTTGCTAATGCTGGAGGTTGTGCAGGGTCCATGGGAAGGAAGAGGGTGCCTCAGACAGATCCCGAAGCTGTTGATGTCAGCTTCTCCGCCACCAGCATGTCTGAAACTGGGTCAGCAAAATCCCCAGGCTGCTACTGCTGCTATGGGGAAGTTGGTGGATGGATGGGTTGGTGAGGTGTGAGAGTGTCTCCAGGAAGTCCCTGGCGACTTGAGTCTCACATTTCAGATTTCATCCTAACAGCGGTGCCCTGCTGCCTCCCCTCCCTACTCCACGCCTCCATGTGGAGCCCTGGCCAGCAACTTTCCATTGCAGGAAACATCTGCTGGGGAGGCCAGGCTCAGCTGGGGGTTACTGGAGGACGTTGGCCGGGACCATCACCCAGATCCTGTAACTTGAAGCATGTATAGGGCCCTGCTCTGCCCGCCCACCCGCTCTGCCTCCCTCCTTCCCTCCCTCTCTGCCACGGGTGACTCTAACAAAGAAGCTGTTTGCTGGTCAGGCGAGCAGAGCAGGGGCTGAGGAAGGGAGTGTGTGTTGGGCTGGAGGTGAGAGCAGGCCCTGTTGCTGCAGCCGGTGGTGGCTGCTCTGCCTGGGTGAGGGCTGTGAGTCATAGCCCAGTGCCCGCCCAGGGTAGAGGTTGATTAAACGTGCCACTCTATGAGACAGACCAGGACTGGGGAGCTGCGCATTTGGTTCCTTTACTGGAGTTTCAGACCAACTATGAGTCACGCTGCTGCGTGTGAGTGATTGGCGGGGCTAGACCCTGGACCCGGCTGTGGATCATCGCTGTCCTGCAGAGTCTGCTTGTCTACCCAGGGGCCTGCCTCCCAGACCTCCAGCTGGCCCTGGGCACCTGCTGTGCCATCTGCATCCTCTGGACCCTTGGGTGACTGTCTGCACTGACCAGGGGGAGGTGCATGACCACACCACCTCTGGGCTACTCTCCGCCCGTGGACCAGCCAAGAAGGACAAAGCAGAGCCCGCCATGGGAGACTGGCCAGCCAACTTGCCCTGAGAACCGCACCGACCACCTCCTCTCACTTGTGAGGCTTCACGCTGGGCACGTAGCTCTAGGAGCAGAAAGGACACCTGTCAGAGTCACACAGGCCCTCTGCCAAGAAACCAGAGGCCACCCATCCACAGTCAAGCCAGGGGAGACCAACTGTTTTCATTGTGTGGGGACAGTCGGGAGTCAGTGCT
>NW_012107241.1:164928-186263 GCF_000951045.1 Mandrillus leucophaeus
TTGGCCTGGCTTTCATTCCCCTCGATTTTGCTGCTTTGAGCACCAAAATCTGTGCTTTTAGTATTGCTACTTTGCCCTTAAGATCTGACAATGTTTTTGGGCTTGATCCCCCTCTTGCTAATGCTGGAGGTTGTGCAGGGTCCATGGGAAGGAAGAGGGTGCCTCAGACAGATCCCGAAGCTGTTGATGTCAGCTTCTCCGCCACCAGCATGTCTGAAACTGGGTCAGCAAAATCCCCAGGCTGCTACTGCTGCTATGGGGAAGTTGGTGGATGGATGGGTTGGTGAGGTGTGAGAGTGTCTCCAGGAAGTCCCTGGCGACTTGAGTCTCACATTTCAGATTTCATCCTAACAGCGGTGCCCTGCTGCCTCCCCTCCCTACTCCACGCCTCCATGTGGAGCCCTGGCCAGCAACTTTCCATTGCAGGAAACATCTGCTGGGGAGGCCAGGCTCAGCTGGGGGTTACTGGAGGACGTTGGCCGGGACCATCACCCAGATCCTGTAACTTGAAGCATGTATAGGGCCCTGCTCTGCCCGCCCACCCGCTCTGCCTCCCTCCTTCCCTCCCTCTCTGCCACGGGTGACTCTAACAAAGAAGCTGTTTGCTGGTCAGGCGAGCAGAGCAGGGGCTGAGGAAGGGAGTGTGTGTTGGGCTGGAGGTGAGAGCAGGCCCTGTTGCTGCAGCCAGTGGTGGCTGCTCTGCCTGGGTGAGGGCTGTGAGTCATAGCCCAGTGCCCGCCCAGGGTAGAGGTTGATTAAACGTGCCACTCTATGAGACAGACCAGGACTGGGGAGCTGCGCATTTGGTTCCTTTACTGGAGTTTCAGACCAACTATGAGTCACGCTGCTGCGTGTGAGTGATTGGCGGGGCTAGACCCTGGACCCGGCTGTGGATCATCGCTGTCCTGCAGAGTCTGCTTGTCTACCCAGGGGCCTGCCTCCCAGACCTCCAGCTGGCCCTGGGCACCTGCTGTGCCATCTGCATCCTCTGGACCCTTGGGTGACTGTCTGCACTGACCAGGGGGAGGTGCATGACCACACCACCTCTGGGCTACTCTCCGCCCGTGGACCAGCCAAGAAGGACAAAGCAGAGCCCGCCATGGGAGACTGGCCAGCCAGCTTGCCCTGAGAACCGCACCGACCACCTCCTCTCACTTGTGAGGCTTCACGCTGGGCACGTAGCTCTAGGAGCAGAAAGGACACCTGTCAGAGTCACACAGGCCCTCTGCCAAGAAACCAGAGGCCACCCATCCACAGTCAAGCCAGGGGAGACCAACTGTTTTCATTGTGTGGGGACAGTCGGGAGTCAGTGCTAAGGGAGCCAGGCGTCGTTGGGAGGGGCAGCCGTGCTGGGCAATGGAATCGCTGACGGAGTCGGGGGTCCTCTGGAGTCTCCTGCTGGAGCAGGAGAGCCAGCTGCTGCAGTGGTACCTGAAGCAGCTTGGCCATGCACCTGCTGCCGCCGAACACCATTGCTGGCACGGATCTGAGGAAATCCCAGCCGTGAGTGTGTGACCCAGTTTCTCTAGTCTCTGTGGTAGTTCTGCACCCTTGTCATGCCACTTGGCTCTCCTACCCGAAGGCCCCAGATTTGACAATCTTGGAACCAAAATAATTTGACCATTTTAAATTGAACTAGGTGAGCCAGGTCCCACCTTTGGGGTTGCAGAAGGGAGAGGGCTGGGGTCTCCAGCTTCGAGAGGCTGCGTGGTGGCAGGCCCAGCATGCCCACCTGGTGTGCCTGCCATCCACACAACAGCCCTGTGGAATAGGCATGTGTTGGTTGGATAAAGGAGTCTCCAGACTGATTGACTTAGCAGGCCAGGGCTGGATTCACCCTCCCCTCTCCCTGCTGCTGCTACAGCTTTGTTTTAAGGAAAGTAGGGGCCCCCTGAATTTGTCTGCGGGTTGGAGACTGTGGTCAAATGCCCTGTACCTCCACTTCTGTGGATACCTCAGCTGTCCCTGGATATACGAGAATCAAGGGGGAAAAGGCACCAGAACAGAAAATTAGAAATAGGAAGACTTGGGGCTTCAGGGGGTTGGAGGTCTGACATCCAGTTTCACCTGAAGTGTGTTTGGGGTCTCCTGGTCGGCTGCTCCTCAGGCTGACACTGGAACTTTGTAAATACGAAGACCCAATAGAGGGCTTGGAAGGCTAGTGGGGGCCCCAAAGCAGGTGAACATCTCATTCTCAAGGGAGTGCGCTCTTTTGGGGAAGCCGTTCTGCTTCCTCTTGGCAGGGGGACCAGGAGCAGGTACCCTCCAGAGGCAGCACAGAGCGGGGTCTCAGACAGCACTCAGTCAGACTGCCTCGCTCGTATTCCACTCCCAAGTTGCTTAACTTTACTGTTTCTCAATTTCCTCAAGTGCAAAATGGGAGAATAAAAATAATCTGGGGTCTGATGCAATGACCCACGCACAGGGCTTATGGCTGTGCTTGGCATGTGATAATAACCCCATGTGAGCCGCACAGCAGCTCGAGAAGGTCAGTTAGGCATAATGAGAGCTCACTGGCGATCAGGTGGTCACGCTGGGGTTTTCAGTGTGTGGACTCTGTTCTAAGAGGCAAGGGGGCCATCTAGATTTTCCATATCTCAGTACCAGTTTGAAACTAATCCATGGGCCAGAGGAATGTTGTTTTCTAAGGTTTTGTTTTGTTTTGTAGCCATAGGCTACACCCTAGGCTGAGGGTCAGCAGCGCTGTCTCCGAGTAGGTGGTCAGCGCATCGCAGGTGGAGTGCGGGTGTCTCCCTGTGACTGTGCGTGGCTTGTCCCGGGTTGTGCACTTGCTTTCATCTGTCATCCCTGGTGCTCCTCCTCTATGGGCACATATTTTCTTTTTAGTTTCTTTTTTATTCTTTATTTTTTAAATGTAAGATTGTAAGCCCTCGGGTCGGGTGCGGTGGCTCACTCCTGTAATCTCAGCACTTTGGGAGGCTGAGGTGCGTGGATCACTTGAGGTCAGGAGTTTGAGACCAGCCTGGCCAATATGTTGAAACCTTGTCTCTAGTAAAAATACAAAAATTAGCCAGATGAGGTGGCGCATACCTGTAGTCGCAGCTACTTAGGAGACTGAGGCAGGAGAATGGCTTGAACCCAGGAGGCAGAGGTTGCAGTGAGCCAAGATCATACCACTGCACTCCAGCCTGGGTGACAGAGCGAGACTGTCTAAACAAACCAATAAACAAACAAACAAGATTATAAGCCCTCAAAGGGCAGGATTTCTGTGTATTCAGCTGACTCATGGGATTTCCAAGGAGGATTTGCTAAGGCAGTTTCTGGGCATGAGCCTCTTCGAGGCAGCCGTGTTGCTGGGAGGGAGGTGAGCACAGGACCAGGGGTCATGAGATCTGACACTGACCAGCTGAGGAGCTGGGGCAGGGGGCTTCTCTCTGGCCCTGGTCTCTTCCTCGATGCCGTAAGGATTGGATTAGATAATGCAAGGATGGAGAGGGGAATTGGATGCCTCTCCTGTGCCAGTTGTGTTTTTAGTTCTCTACCTGTGTGCTTATTGCAGTACTGGTTTTATGTTTTATGTGATTTCTTAGAAAATCATGTCTTTTCCACACAGCCAAGTGCTCACTCTGATAGTCATGACAGCACCTTCTTCTGAGAGGTGCTCTGGGCAACATCATGGGGGGCTGGGCAGCCTTCTTGGGTCCCTGCTTCACTGTCAAGGTGGTGTTGGCAGAAGGCAGAACAGCAGTAGCTGGCATGGTGGATCCCAGGAAGCACCCTGGAGGTGTCCCTCCTTCCTTTCTCTTATCGGGATATAATGAGAGCCCCCCTTTGCTGTGTCTGGCATTTTCTCATTGGTGGAGGCCCTGGCTGCAAAGTGTTTCCCAGCACCAGATTCTCCCCACTGTGTTTCTCCACACCGAGCCCCGTTCCTCAGCCTGGCCTCCTAGGGTCTATAGGAGGGCAGAGCCTCATCTTTGCTTTTTAAACACGCAAGCAAGTGCTCCTCCTCTTGCCCTTCCTTGCTAACCCCACAGAACCGGGGTGCGTGTGCTAACCTTGGCCATTGTCACGCAGGTGTTAAGCCCCACCTACAAGCAGAGAAATGAAGACTTCAGAAAGCTCTTTAAGCAGCTTCCAGACACGGAGCGCCTCATTGTTGGTGAGTTGGGTGACCTGGGAGGGGCTGGGGAGGAAGTCTGGGGAGCCCCCGGCGTAGCACTCAGGGTGCTTCTGTCTAGAGCCCTCAAGCCAACCCAAGTAAGCAAGGGAACAGGGAGAGAGGCTGTCCAGAGCCCTAGACCCAGCTGTCAGGGCTCGAGGCTGAGTACCAGGCTTATGGCAGCCTCGAGAGCCCAATCTGGAGTGAGTCACTGGCACTTTTATCTCTGCAGATGGCCCGGTGGCAGAAGGGGTTAGCATAGTTGTGGATGGGGGAGGGAAGTTAGTTGAATTTTGTTGGTCTTTCCCACCTCTAGCTTCCTTGGCCCACTTTGCCATCACATTCATTTATCTGCCTCTAGGCAGTTGCACGTCACGCCACCTTTATGCTCCTCGTCATGAGATGGTAGGGACTTCCTTGGCTGCTAGTTCAAGTGCCTGGCACCCCTTGTCCATGGTGGGCGTTGGGCTCCCCCAGTGCTCGTGGGAGGGATGATATGCCTACTCTGCAGTGGTTTGCTGAAAATGCTTCCTGCCTCTGAGCTCCCCTATCTCCGCTCCTACCACAGATTACTCATGTGCACTCCAAAGAGACATTCTCCTTCAGGGCCGACTCTACCTCTCTGAAAATTGGATCTGCTTCTACAGCAACATCTTCCGCTGGGAAACTCTGGTAAAGACCTGGGGCATGCTCCCCTGAGCCATCTCCTTGGCTGTGGCTGAGCAAGCTGCCCTCGCTTTCTTCCTTTTGCTGACTTCATGCTCTTCCCAAGCCTTTGCGTAATTAACAAAAGCATGCCTGAGTCTTGAAAGATACTCAATTCTAAGTCCCAATAATAAGGTCTCCTCTGCCGTGTTTTCCCCTTCCTCTCTCCCCTTTGGGTGTGGAAGAGAGGACTGGGAGCATTTGCTTTTGTCAAATGCAGGCAAATATTTGGCATGAGTGACTGCAGGAGGAGGTATAGTCAAGTAGAAAGGGCTTTGGCCTTGGGACTCTGAAGAACCGGCTTGCACAGTTTCTGGGTTCTGCAACTAATTAGCAGCGTGATTTTAGGCTAGTCCTTTCTTTGCCTCTGTTTCCTCATCCCATACACTAAGGAAGAGAAAGATTAACTAGATATTTGTTTGTTTGTTTGTTTGTTTTAGATACAGTTTCACTCTTGTTGCCCAGGCTGGAGTGCAATGGCGGGATCTTGGCTCCCCGCAACCTCTATCCCCCAGCCCCTGAGTTCAAGCAATTCTCCTGCCTCAGCCTCCCGAGTAGGTGGGATTACAGGCATGCACCACTACACCCAGCTAATTTTGTATTTTTTAAGTAGAGACAGGGTTTCTCCATGTTGATCAGGCTGGTCTTGAACTCCTGACCTCAGGTGATCCACCCGCCTCAGCCTCCCAAAGTGCTGGGTGTACAGACATGAGCCACCATGCGTGACCTAACTAGATGATTTCTTATGGTCACATCCTGCACCAGTATTCTGTGTTTCTGTAAGTGGCAAATAATGGCAGGACCTCTGCACATTTAGCAGACTGTGGAGAAATTAGAAAGCTCCTTGCCCAAGAATCAAGATACTCATGGCTGTAGACAAGGCTCAGTCCCCACTTTGCTGTCTGCCCACTGTGAAATAAAGGGGTAAACCAGATGATCACCAATGTGGCCTCTTTCAGGGTTATAAATATGTGATCTGACTGTCCCTGTCTACACTGGCGCCCCCTGAACACCGTTTACCTGACTTACTAATGCCCCCCTTTGCTTGTTACCCATTCTCTGTCCTCTTGGATGCCAGCTGACAGTCCGTTTGAAAGACATCTGTTCCATGACTAAAGAAAAAACAGCTCGCCTCATTCCCAATGCCATCCAAGTTTGCACTGATTCAGAAAAGGTAAGTGGAGTCTTACTCTGGCCTTTCTAATCCTCCCTTGTACCCCCTACTCTTGTATTTCTGCCCTTTCTTGAATTGCATGAATATGGAGGCCAATAGGATTGGGATGAGAGGTGGTGGTGCTAAGGGTGCTGCAGATTCCAGGAACCACCTCCTGGATGGAGAGGCTGGGGGAGGCTGAGCAGGGGGAGGATGGAGTGGCCAGACATTGGACCTGGAGTCAGAATACCTGAATTTGAGTCCCTCGACTGTTAGCGTGTTGTGTAGTATGTTTGAGCCTAAGTTTTTTCACCTGCAAAATGGAGCCAGCAATACCTATTTAACACAGTCTTGAAATAATATCACATATCTGAAAACACTAAATTGTGAAGCAGTATGCAAATGTTCAGTAGTCGTCATTATGTATGAGCTTAGCTGATTGTCTCTCGAGAGGATGGGGCGTCAGGTAGAAAATGGATTGTCCTTATCAGTATGGGGAGAATATGTCAGCTAAAATTCAGGACAGAGCAAACTTTTCACTAGAGCCCGAAGATGAAGAAGTCCAAGGCTAGGGGTAGACTGGGTTTCTGCTGAAGGCCGAGTTTACAGTTTGGACTCAGGCAGTTTGGTGGCAAGAGCCAGGAGACTTTGGGGTCAGATAGTGTTTGGTTTGACCTATATTTGTTTGTTTGGTTTTTAAAGTAGATTTATTAAAAAACAATTGAAGGCCTGAGTGTTGAGAAGCAAATGGGGCCTCTGGGGGTCCTGTCCTGCAGCAGGCCTGACTTTCAGATGACGGTGCTTATAAGGCAGATCAGGGCCTTCCTGGGCTGCCCTAGTTCTTTCCATTTCAGACGCTAGGTTTGGATCCTGGGGCAGCTGCTCAACTCTACCCAACTCTACCATGGCTACCTGGGCTTGGAGAATATGTGAATATTAGCTACTTTTACAGTCAAATAGGGATCTTGTAGAAGAAACAAGTAGACAGACCTATCAAAGTCTCTCATTCTGACCCAGCAAGCAGGTGAAGTGACTGTTGGTCCTAGTTCCATTGTATGTTGGGCTGCAGGCCAATTCCAAATAGCCCAACTCCTTTTTGTTTTGAGATGGGGCCTCACTGTATCGCCTAGGCTGGTCTCAAACTCCTAGGCTCAAAGATCCTCTAGCCTCAGCCTCCTGAGTAGCTGGGACTACAGTGCATGCCACCATGCCTTTTTTCTCTTTTTTCTTTTCTTTTTTTTTAATGAGACAGGCTCTCACTATGTTACCTAGGCTGGTCTCAAGCAACCCTCCTGCCTCAGCCTCCCAAGTAGCTGGGACTACAGGCCCAAGCCACTGCACCCAGCTCCAACTCCTTTCTTTATGCAAATACAAAAGGCAAACCTTGGTGCCACACTTAGTCCTTCATAGCAGTCCTGGCTCATCCTCCTAGTCTTTCCCTAGTGTTTGCATCAATGGCTAACTAAGCTGATGGCAGACCTCATCCTGGGGTAATACTCATTCAGGGAAGCAGCAATGAAGGAGGGTGGGGAAAGAGCTCAGGTCAGATTTACATAACATGATGTGTAGCATAACAGGTGCCCATTACATCTCAGCTACTTCTAAAGTTGATCAGAAAGAGGTATGGAGGCATTAAGACCTGAAGCACTGAGTTGGTCCATAACCCTGGGCTTCAGAACGAGGTCTGGTTTTATTTTCTGGCAGAATCTTTTTAAATATAAAACAGATAAAACACATCTCAAACCTGCAATCTGCCAGCATGCTTTGTTTCTATAAGATGCATGCTAGACCATGAAACTACGTAGCAAAAGGTCTTTAAGAGGATTTGGTTGGGAGAAATAGAACAAGCAGATCTCAGGGAAGCCTAGGCTAGTCCTAAAGCTGAGCTACATCCCTGAACACTAGAGGAGTCCTTGTCTTTTCAGGCCCTCATATGTCTTTTTATTCCCAACATTCCCACTTGAGTCTTCATATTCTTCCTCAGTGTCAGGCTGCCATCGTTCTGACGCCTTCTGCAGTTTCCGTTTGGCCCACAGGGAAGCAGCCTCTTCAATCTGTGTCACCTTAGCAAAGTGAGCAGTGTTAGGGATGCCCAAACACCTCATACCATGAGCCTGACGCCATTCAGCAAAGGGCCGCTGGAAGCTTTGGGTCCTCGGCAGGTGTAGTTTCCACAGTTCTCACAGTCGTAGTTGGTATTTAGGCCATGAAGCTTATACGGCCAGTAAGGAATGAATTTGCCATCCCAGCCAAGTGGCAGGTTTTCTGGGTTTGTAAATGATCTCGTTCTCTTCATCTTCACTCTCACTCTCACTGATTTGCTCTTCTTCCTCTTCTTCTTGCTCTTCTCCCTCTTCTTCTTGCTCTTCTCCTGTCCTTTCTTGCTTGCATTGTACATTTTCATGAGTGAGATGTCGCTGTTCCCCGAGAATCTCTCCGTATTCATAGATCTTTGTAGATCTGGGCTTCTAGAAAAGCAATGTCTTTGTTCCTCTCAGTGTCTCACTTGGTGCCCTTTGACTTGAGATTTTTGGCAAACAAAGAGTTTTCAAGTGACTCCAGGGACTTTCCTTTGGTGCTGAATAGTCTCTGGGCTCACTCTTCTGGGGTCCTGCCACATTTCAGTCCCAAATCTAAGAGAGCAGATTTCAATCTGTCCACACCCAGAGAGGGCAAGTCCTCCCAGGAGGAGAGTGCAGAGAGGTCAAGATGGGCTCCAGCGTGCGTCCGGGCACTGCTTGTCTCTTTCGGCCATCCAGGAAAGATCCCATTCTCCCATTTCTTCTCAAATTCAGCCTGAATCTTCCCAGAAAGTTTATTCTGATCTTGGAGAGGCTTCACTCTGTGTAATCCTGAAGGTACTCAAGCAGCATCTCTAGGTATCTCTTAACGCTCTGCGTTCTTCCTGTCTTTAGGAATGTCAAATAATTGGTCTAAGATGGACAGGTGTGTGATATAATCCAGCTTCTCAGATGCCTTCAGGTTAATGTACTTGAGGTAACAGTCATGGAGATCGAGGTAATGACCATATCCCTCTTCATCTGTGAACTCCACCTAGTTTTGTGCCTGTTCACTTGGATTCTCTCAAGCCTTCAGGAGCTCCTCAGATTCCACTGACATTGGCACATAGATCTCATTCGGGTGCTTCTGGTGGAATTCCTTTATTTGCTTGAGTCTGTTATAGAAATCAGCAAACTCACTGGGTCCTGAAATGTCATTGAGCTCTTCCTTTCGTAATCCATCCTTATCATACAAATCCCTCAGGTTCCCACTGACCTCTGTATACCTATCTTGCATGGCCCGAGTGCAGTGATCAGAATTGATCTGGTCCCAGAGCACGAACTTCTTAGTGAGCATCTCTTTGGCCATGATGTCCATGAGCCGTTCCTTCTCCTCACGATAGCGCCGCTGCTGCTCCAGTATTGTCTCCATCTTCCCTTCACCATGGCCTCTCGTTGTTTTTTGAGGCACAGTCTCGCTCTGTCACCCAGGCTGGAGTGCAGTAGCGCTATCTTGGCTCACTACAACCTCCGCCTTCTGGGTTCAAGCGATTCTTGTGCCTCAGCCTCCTGAATAGCTGGGATTACAGGCGCCCACCACCACACCTGACTAATTTTTGTATTTTAAGTAGAGGCCGGGTTTCACCATGTTGGCCAGGCTGATCTCGAACTCCTGACCTCAGGTGATCCATCCACCTCAGCCTCCCAAAGTGCTGGGATTACAGGCGTGAGCCACAGTGCCCTGCCCGGTTCAACCTATGTTTTGGACACTAACCAGCTTCTTGATTATACAAGTTGCCTAACCTCCACCAGCCTGTTACCCTTTATTAGTTGTTAGCTTTGTTTATTATCTAAGCCTTTTTGTGTGGTTTAAATGAAATAGCATTTGTGGACCACCTTGTGGTTGGTCAGTAAAATCTTCATTACTTTCTTTCTGTCTGTTTAATGGGTAAACTCCATAAGAGCGGGATCTTTCTGTGTTGTTTCTTGTCCCTCACACATGTAGATTAGTGCGTAATACATACTGATATTCAAATATTGGTTGAATGAATGAAATAGGTCAGCGGATCAGTAGGTTGTGGGTTTGTCGTGTCCTTCCATTTAGGCTAGTTCATAGCTCACCGCTTACCCGGTTCCAGTAGGTAGGTGAGGGACATTTCTTATGGAGATGAGAATTTCAAAACAGGGAGAAAAGCACTGAGGAAAGTGTGGGTAAGAATGGAAGGACTTTGTCACACTGGGAACTTAATAGTACCAGGTACCCAGGCCTCTGCTGTGCTGACCCCACCTCTGAAGCGGATGTGCGTGATCACAGGTAACCGAGAGTCATTAGTGTTTGAGGATGAAGTCAGTATCTTTTCTGAAAGGAAGGAGGACCATGTCTCTCTTAATTATATTGTAATTCAACAGATATTGATTGTTATTTTCTTTTCCAATCTAGCACTTCTTCACTTCGTTTGGGGCCCGGGATAGGACGTATATGATGATGTTCCGGCTCTGGCAAAATGCTCTCCTTGAAAAGGTAAGTACTGCCGAGTTTGCTTTTACTGTGGGACTGGATATCTCTAGAGAAGCCCGTGTCTCCTCAGGGTTTTGGGAATCCCCCACTGATAGTATTCTCCTATTGATAGTGTTGACCTGAGTCCTGAAAGTCACATGTCATCTCCCATGAATGGCCTCAACACCTCCAGGAGTAAGGCACTCATTATCTTCAGGCACTTCAGTTCCACTGCTTTGAAATGTCCCAGGATTTTCTCTAATCAGTTATGGTAATGCATGCAGCCATGAAGAAAGAAGTCCTTAAATTCACAGACCCCCAGAAATAGGAGGCACAGCAGGATGAGGGCCACCAGGGAAGCCCCAGGGTTGGTCAGGAGATAGAACGGGAAAGGGGAAGAAGTGGGCAGAGCCTTTAGTGTAGTTTTGCAGGAAGGAGCCGGGGAGGCAGGGCAAGCAGGCCAAGCAGGTCTAGGATTGGCTAGTTTGAATTATTTCAGCAGGCTGCAGGTGCCTCAAGTTGCCTGGAAGCTCGGACGCTATAATAGATAATGGGGAGGGTGGGAATATGAGCCTTGGATGGGCTGGCTGCGTGTGAAAGGCCCACTCCTGGATGAGTTATTTCCTCTCTCTAGGAGTTAGCTAACCCTGATGGGTCCCTCCCCAGTCAGCAAGGCCCCAGCTGCCACAACATGAAGTACAAAAAATGTAGTTAACACAGCCACCACGAATTGACTAGTTGAGTGTTTAAATGAAACTATGAAGAGACACAGTAGAAGGCACCCCTTCATGCAGTGAGCTGTGATTGCACCACTGCATTCCAGCCTGGATGACAGAGCAAGACCTGTTTCAATTAAAAAAAATAAAAGGTCCCACTCAGATGCAGCTGGATGTTGAGAAACTGTCTCCAAGCCAGAGAAAGAAATATAGGAGAAAATGCACACACACCCACACGCACACATAATGTTTCCCCCAGGATTAATTTTTATGTGTGTGTATTTATGTATGTGTGTGTGTGTGTGTGTGTGTGTGTGTGTGTATATATGATTGACATGTGTGTATTTAAATATATACATATATTGGCCTTGATTCTGGCCCAAGCAAAAGGCTGTGTAAGAAAATTGCGTGGATTTATTATTTGGAGTTTCCTCTATTCTGAGAGTCTGTACCCCTGGTATCACTCCTGATAACTTATTTGAGCTGCGGTCCTCTGCCTTCACTCGCCATCAGTAATGGTAAAATGACCACGTGTTTTAGTCTCCACTGGCAGGTTTGAGTTTTCAGCTCACAGCTGCTGTCGTTTTTAAATAAGACACGGGGTCATTCCTATGCTTCGCAAATGCCCTCACAAATAATCGTAGGACTTGGGCCTGCTGAAGAGGGTCTGCTAACTGTGCTTGTCCTGATCGTGGTTGGCCAAGGCAAGCCGGGTGGCATTGGTCAGGGAAGGCTGCAGAGAGCAGGCAAAGAGTGGAGCAGGGCAGGACATGGTTTGGCAGAGAGGCAGACGTGTCCCAGGCAGGGTGAATGCTGCGCATGAAGGTCAGAGATAGGAGGGGGAAGTCCAGGAGAGAAGGAGGTGATACCTCCCTCAGGCACTATGAGGGCCAGCGTAGAGAGCTGCCACCCCCAACCCCGCCGGCCTAGAGGCAGGCCCCAATTCTGCCATTCCAAGCACTTTAGTCAGAAAGCTGGAATCCTAGCTCAATATACTCTGCCACCTGCCTGCTTCTTAAACCATACCTGAAACCGTGGGCTTGGGAGCTCTCAAATTCTTTAGGAAGTCTATTGGTGCAAATGTTTTTGAAATGGGATTTTTTTTTTTAAGATAATGATTGCTTCTGTTTTTCTTCATGCCCTTGTCCTGTCTTCCACACACTTATCCCTGCCACCTTCTCCCCTTCCTCCCAGTCTGAGACTCATTCATGGTCTCTGCCTCTGATCTTAGTTCTTTGACATCCCGTTGCTTCTCTTTGGAGACTCTGAACCCAATGAGAACAAACTTTTCTTAGGGCAGTGTTTTTTGGGAGGACACATAGGCACCCAGTGAAATAAGAAAACACTGGAACTAACGCTTAGAACTGCAGGCAAACAGATTCCACCTCAGGTTGGGTGTCACGAGGTTAGGTGAGATGACCTGTAAGGTTCCTAAAACTGTGGGAACATAAGACTCTACCCAAAGGAACTGTCCAGCTATGGAATGGGCCACCTTTGAGGTTGAACCTCATTCTTGGAAGTGATCCAGTAGGGTCTGCAAGGCCACAGTTAATATAAGAGGAGATTTCTGTGCAGTGTGGTGGGGCACTGGGTCAGTGGACCTCTGGGCATTCATTCAGAGTGCTAATCAGAAGCTCTGGGATCGCCTTGGCCCCAGAGTCACATGGGTTTATGCCACTCAGTGCTGGACCTTTTCCATAAGAGCAAAAGGTGAGACAGTTACCATCCTCTGGGAGCCAGTTGGTCACGTTCTACAAACCTCTGTTGAGGGATCGGGCACCAAAAGGCCAGTTCCTGGTTTTGTTGAAGTCCACATTCCTAGGCAGCAGACTGGTGTCCTGCTGAGACCCCCAAGGCAGACGGGGGTGGTTGCTGGCCTCTCGTTCAGCTAAGGAGAGAGGAGTTTCTCCTCCTCTCCAGGGGAACCAGCCAGGCTCAGTGCCTCTGTGCAGAGTGGGGGACCTGAGGAGGAAGGCTCAGTCATTCCTTTTCTCCCCTGAAGCCTCTGTGTCCCAAGGAGCTCTGGCACTTTGTTCACCAGTGCTATGGGAACGAACTGGGCCTGACCAGTGATGACGAGGACTACGTGCCCCCTGATGACGACTTCAACACAATGGGGTGAGTGAGGCCGAGGGCGGCTGCCCAGAGCAGCCATGCAAATGCCTGCAGGAAGAACCTGCCAGGCAGAGGGAACAGCACGCATGCCTGTGCAGCCCTGGAATGAACCAGGGAATGAACGAGGGAAAGTGGTCACAGGTCAGGGAGCTCGAGGGGGCAGAGCCCAAGGGCCTGGCCAACTTTATGGTTGGCTTTTACTAAAAGTAGGGTGGGAAAGTTTGGCCTAAGTAATTGCTAAGTTCTGATTTAACATTCCAGCAGGATCACTCTGCATTCCAGCAGGATCACTCTGGCCTCAGCACTGAGAATACATTGAAGGGGAACCAGGGCAGAGGCAGGGAAACCCGTTAAGAGGCCGTTGAGTAATTTAGGTAGTTAAATGAGGGATGGTGGTGGTTTGGAGGAGAAATGGCAATAAGTATTTAGTTCCTGAATAGATTTTGAAGGATATGTTGATGGAACAGAAAAGAACCAAAGGTGGCTTTTAGACTTTTTTGGTTTTACTGCCTAGAAAGATGGCCTTGTTCCAGACGGAGATGGACAGTACTGTAGGCAGAGCAGGTTTCAGGGGGAAGATCAGGAGGGCAGTTTTAGGCAAGTTGAGATTGAGATGCCTGTTAGCCAAATGGAGATGTCAAGTGGGCATTTAGGTATGGAGTGTGAAGGTCACAGGGAAGCCTGGGCTGAGACCATAAACGCAGCAATTATTGATGGATAGTCATGAGATTAGCTGAAATTTCAAGTGACTCGGTGAACATAAAAAGAAGTTCAAGGACTGCCTGGGAGCACTCAACGAGGGGAAGAAGCAACTGAAGAGAGCTTGAAAGCACATGCAGGCCCTAGGAAGGTTTCCTGTCCTGGGAGCCAAGGGAAGGAAGTGAAGCAGAAGGTGTTGTCACTGTGTCAATGCTGTCGATAGGTTAAGGAAGACGGGAAGATGTGCCCGTAGACTGGCACAAAGCATGCTTGAGAGTGGAAGGGTAGCTAGCTGCAGGCTTGGTGGTGGTGCCAGAGGCATACAGGGAAGAAAGCAAGAAAAGAGCATTGAATGTCTATTGTGCTTAGGTCTGGGCTCAGTCGAAAGAATAGTCTTGTCGCCTAACCTCTATGAATACCTATTTGGTTATCTCTAAAATGCACATAATGATTTCCAGAGAGTTATCAAGCATCTGGATTTGTTAAGTACAGGTCAGATGAGGATGATGATGATAGGGTGATGATTGCTCTCTCAGAGGAGGCAACGGCAGCATGCCTGAAGTGTTCCTAGACGGGCACCCACCTTCATCTCAAGGAGGTTTTCTTTCTAGGTGTGTAATGCAGGGAAGTTTTCTAGTTATCATCCAGAATTTGGTAATGCCACTGAAGGAGCGCTCGTGTCCAGAGTCCTGTCTTAGTCACTGTTTGGGAAATGAAATGCATGCTCAGAACCCAGATATTTGATTCAGAGGCTTAAAATGGAATGGGCACCCACGGGAAAAAATAGCTTAAGACAAATAATCCTTTCATTGAGGTAGGGATAACTCTAAGGAGGCTGCCTAGAAAAGGTGAGTTCGCAGCCAGAAATTTTACATGGGGGGCAGGGAAGGGTGGGGTGGGATGTGAAGGAGATTTCAGGAGAGCAGTGGGGTAAGCGGGGGATTTTTGGTTAGAGGAAGATCATATACAAAGTGAAGAAGCAGGAAATCTCATAGATTTGGATGAATTGAAAGGTCTGAGATTCTTAGAATAATTGACCGTCTTGAACCACTGAGGTTAACGTGGACTCACTGGTGTCTTCTCTCAGATACTGTGAAGAGATCCCTGTGGAAGAGAATGAAGTGAATGACAGCTCATCCAAGAGCAGCATAGAGACCAAGCCAGATGCCAGTCCACAGCTGCCCAAGAAATCCATCACCAACAGCACACTGACATCCACAGGGAGCAGTGAGGCCCCCGTCTCGGTATGGGCAGTCAGCCTTTGGCTTCTACCCCCAGTCCTCTGGCCAGCATTTCCTAGCATAGTTCACTGGGAACCCAATCTGGGGAGCAGGTAGAGAGGAGATTGGTTACATTGTGGTCAGTTTCCTGAAGGAGGCGTTCTGGAGCAGATGGGCTCTCTGTATTCTAGTGGCGTAGCCCGGGGTCCAGAGCTGGGGCTGGGTGCCAGGGGTACAAGATTGGGTTTGACTTCTGAGCAGACGAAAACCATTTCAAGTCAGCTGTGTGGGCGTTGCTTTTGCTGGACTGCTGCTGATCAGCCCTTCTGGTAGAGGACAATCCCAGGTGTTTTTTCACTGCCTTGATCTGACGTCAAAGTCATGCATGAATATAGAACTGTAGAACAATTAATTGTTTATCCACTCATTTGGTTGATATTTATTGAGTATACGTATTGTGGCTTGTTTCTCCACTGTGGTAGACTTTGTGGAAGCCATAAAAATGTGTAAGAGGACCTCTGTCCTCTGGGACTCTGTTATAGAGGAGGTAGAACCTTGTTGAGGAAAGAGGGTCAGGGCGTGTGCTGGCAGGCAGAAGAACAGGTAGGGTTCTTCAGGAAAGGACTCCCTCCAAAGGGAACCTTGTATTTCAGTAGGCTGTGAGTCAGACCACCTGCCCTTAGAATGAAAACGTTATTCATTGGATGCCTGGTCTTTATTTTCCATCTCTGAGGTTATCTTTAAAATGTAAAGAGTTGTATCAATTCCCTTCCAGGGCTAAGGAGAGAATGAGATTTTTAAAAATGCTTATGAAGCCTTTCGAGCTTCTTAGGATAAACAGGTACCACCTGGAGGCAGGCTGCCCCTGTTGCAGGATGGTGCAGGTGCGGCTGCAGGAAGGGGCCTGACCCTGTGGGGACCAGCTTGTTGTGCTGTTGGAATGGCGAGCGTGAGAAGTGCAGTCAGTAGTCCTTGTATGGTGTTTGCCCATCCTCTGTGGCAGCTCCGGGGAAGGGCTTTGGAGCCTGACTCTGACTTCGCTCCTGAGCAGCTGAGCTGGGAGTATGAGAGCTGCCAAGGCCGGATTCCTAATCTCCTTTCGGAGAGTAGATCCAGACCAGGTTTCCCTGGTGGGTGACTCCTCTGTCTTGGCTGCAGTTTGATGGGCTGCCCCTGGAGGAGGAGGCGCTGGAGGGAGACGGGTCCCTGGAGAAGGAGCTCGCCATTGACAACATCATGGGGGAGAAGATTGAGATGATCGCTCCTGTGAACTCCCCTTCACTGGACTTCAATGACAATGAGGACATCCCCACTGAGCTCAGTGACTCTTCCGACACACATGATGAAGGTGGGCATTTGAAAACGGGTCTGGAGTGGCCCTTTCTCTATTTTGAAGGCTAAAAGGAGATCTCTATGTGGGGACTGGAGTTACTAGGCTCCTGGTGGAAAGATGGGAGCAGAGCTTCCTTAACAAAAGGTACCTGTGTTATTAGTCTACATCCCTGTTTTCAGTTATTTGCTGTAGGAGCCTCTCATAGATAATGCTTTGTTCTGTCATTTAGTCTTGTCACTAAATTTACCCCCTGTTGACATTGGCTTGCCTTGTGGCCCCTACCCTCAAAGACATGCAAGGCTAGGCAATGTGTATAAGCCACAAGGAAGGCGCCAGTCAGCTGCTCCCTGGAAATAATTAGATTTTCACAGAAATGTCCTCAAGATAGTTGCAAAACTTGTTAATGCAAGTTTTGTAGCATGGGATGTTTAGGCCCAGCTAGAAGAAAAGGTGTTGCTGAGTCAAATAGCGTTTGGAGACTCCCTTGTTTCTCTAGTTTTTGTAAGCAGGTAGCTTCTAACTTCATGCCTGCGTAGGATTAGCTTCTAGGTCCTCCCTTGGGCACATGCTGCTTCTTACCTTCCATGGAGAGAAGCCAAATTCTCAGCATTCAAGAAATCAATTGATGGATTTCCTCCATTGAATGAGAGGTCTGTTATGACTAGTGAGCGTATGAACACAGTGCTCCCTTGTGAATCTGTGGACACCTCTCCTAGGGGCCACCTGCAGTGGTTTTCTAACCTTTGGTTGGACCACCCCCATGTAGAGTCCAGGGTCAGCACAAATGACTGCATGGGTTGGGTACTGCCTAGTTCCGGGGTACCGTTCGCATAAACAACGGTGTGAATACCCCCTGTGCTGCGCTTGTGCAGTACCCATCTGTGCAGTCATAGGACTTGACCCTACAGGGTACTTCAGAGTTCTCTGGTTTCCTCAGGGTCTTAGGGGTGCCAGAAAGGTCAGCCTCCTCCTGAGATCACATACCCACCCACGCAGGTGCAGTAATTAGGGACTGAGGGGTCCCAAGGACTCAGGTGGAGCACTGAGGCTTTAGCAGCTCACCTGTATCCTCAGATGCATTCTCCTGTAGCAGCTGGAAAATTCAGATTACAGGTGAAATTCCCTGGCTGATGATCTTCTGTATATGGACCATTGATGTGCCGGGAGGGCTCTGCATCCCTGAGACTGAAGGAAGCTCCACTTTTGGAGCCCTCCCACACCTTGCTCTGTGTGCCTCTCATTCTGGTTTGAATTCTTATTTTGCTGTATGATGAAGCTGTAATCCTAAGTTTAAAAGGGGGAGTAGGTTTTGACTTCATGGTAGAAATAGGCTGCCTTACAGAAGTGTAGTTAGGGGTCATAGCTATTGGGCCAGCCCCAGCCTTAGCAGCAGTTCTGTACACTGATACTTCCAGATTAGTCTACGTTCCCTCAAACACACCTATGCCATGGGTTACAACTACAATTTGTTGTTGATTGGAGTTGACTTACAGACTCTCAAAACCCCATTCTTTGGGTTTAGGCAACTTCAAGAAGTAGTCATTTATTTGAATTTTAGTCTAAGATCAACTGAATTAGGGAGGTTTGAAAGTGTAAAAGCAAATCGTACATTCCCAAACACCTTGTAGAGAAGGAATGGGCAGAGCATCAACTAAAGGAAATGGTGTGCATCCCAGCAAAGGAAAGAGACTGAAAGCAAAGTCTTAAACCGTGCCCATGAGCTCAGCTATCCTGCTCTGTAGTCTCTCCATACCCTTGGTGGCTGTGCCCATGTTAGCCAGAGACATAAGTTGGAGGATGTCCCTGGGGCCCCCTGCCCCTCCGCTGTCACTGTCTACTTCCTGATCCTCTCTTCTGTGCAGGGGAGGTCCAGGCCTTCTATGAGGACCTGAGTGGCCGGCAGTACGTGAATGAAGTCTTCAACTTCAGCGTGGACAAGCTCTATGACCTTCTCTTCACCAACTCACCCTTCCAGCGGGACTTCATGGAGCAGCGGCGCTTCTCTGGTCCGTTCTGCTGGGACTGTACCCCCCATTCCTCCCTCTTCGTCCTCGCTTCTTCCTTCTCTACGTTTGCTTCCTTCCCTTCCTTGTTCCTCTTCCCACACACCCTCCTTCCCTCGGCCACCTGAGGGCCCAGGCACCCTCTCTCCAGCCTTCTGTGGTGTGGGAGCTCCCTCAGGCCCTGTTGCCCTCCCTTTTCACCAGCACTGCAGCTTCACCCTTGCCCACTGCACACCAGGCACTCGATGCCAGCCCGTAAGACCTGCCCTGTCCCTGCCCTCACAGGGCTCACCGTCTAGCAAAGCACAGCGGCTCTCCATCGCTGGCAGCACCCACTCTATGCCATGCTTGTGACGTTGTCTCATTCAGACCTCATAGCTACCCCGTGTGTGGACACCGATGAGGCTGCTGGAACTCAAACTGTTAGTGCTTGCCTGACCTCACGCAGCTAAGAAGGAGCTAGGCTGGGCCTCACATCTGGGATCTGGGGGTTCATGCTTTGACCCTCTGTGCTTCTGCCTCCTCCCCTTCCCCCAAACTCTTCCCACAGCAGGGACCTGTAAGCATCCAGCTGTTACAAAGCATTTGGGCATCAGCGATCCTGTGTGCCAAGAGGAGAGGGCATGCTGAGGGCACGGGGAGGTTATGGCTTAGAGGAGAGGACTTGTTCCCAAGGGACCCTAGGTCCTCGCCACAGTAACGCCAGTGTTGCCAGCACCCCCGTAGGTGGCCCCAAGACCTCCTGTCCCAGCCCCAGGAACAATCAGCATTCTGGAGCCTTGTGTAGAATTTTGACAATGCTACAATGAGCCTCTTTCTGCTTCGACGACTCCTCCTCTTCCCACCCTCCGCCCGGCCCTCGGGCTCCCATTGGCTTCCTTTTGGGGGCCAGGCAGTAGTGAGCACAGTCCAGAAGGTCACTTGGACGGGAAACTCGGATTGGGGAGGGGGGCTCTGCCCTCCCTTCCTCATTCCAGGGCTCTCCTCTACCCTTAGATATCATCTTCCATCCATGGAAAAAGGAGGAGAACGGAAACCAGAGCCGAGTGATTCTTTACACCATCACCCTTACCAACCCTCTGGCTCCCAAAACCGCCACTGTCAGGGAGACACAGGTGAGCAGAGCACAGAAGAGCGGGCTGGAAATTCCCGTGTTCTGTCTTGAAGGATTCAGGGCAGATGTCAGGAAGGAGTTTCAGGGCGCGAGTGTCATTTTGCCCCAAAGCAGTGGTGGCATCTTGCTTGTTTAGATGCTGCTGATTCCATTGATTCCAGTTCTCCTGTTCAGAAGTCGTGGGGTGGGCTGGGCTGGGGGAGGCGGGAGAAGGTGCTTTTCCAAGCTTCTTGCTCCTCTTCAGTCTTGTCCAATGGACCTTTCCTGCCCACAGACCATGTACAAGGCGAGCCAGGAGAGTGAATGTTACGTGATAGATGCCGAAGTCCTCACCCACGACGTGCCCTACCATGACTACTTCTACACAATCAACCGCTACACGCTCACCCGCGTGGCTCGCAACAAGAGCCGACTCAGGTGCGCTGTGTGCAGGACGCCGGGCAGTCAGACGGGGGTCCTTACCTTAGAGAACGTTCATTTGCTCCTGACGGGGAAGGCAGAGGTGGGGTGTGCTTGGCTGCTCACTCTCTTTATTCTGCTTTCTCTCCGAAGCCTTCGGAGGCTCACCCACCACCCTGTTTTGAAAGAGTTAATTATTCTGTCCACTCTGTACATCTTGTTAGTAAAGCTTGTATAGCTACTGCTATTTATTGGTTGTGTATGGCTCATACAGTATAGTGTACGCACTTTACCTACCTTCGCCAGAGTCTTTAGAATGACTCGAAGAGGTGGATTTATCTTCATTTTTCAGATAAAACTGAGTTTCGTATAAGTTAAGGAACTTTGCCAAGAGCCATGTCTTTAGTAAGCACTGAAACCCGGATCTTAGAGTTGTAAACCTGTGCTCTGTCCACCATGCTGTGTGGATTGCCATTAGTGTTAGACTGTGAGCTCCACGAGGACAGGAATTCCATTCCACTCACACTTCCTTCCCAGCACCCAGCTGGGCCTGCACTTATCAGAGTCCAGAGAACACTGATTGAGTGAATAATTAGTTCTGGGCACTGTGATGTGCCTCCAAAGGAAGGAAGAAATTTCGACCCTGACATTTTAAGAAACTTGTAGTGTAATTGAAAAGGCAAGACACACACCCATTTGAAAATCATCAGACCGTTTACCTGTACCTTAGACCAAGTTTTCTTGGTTGTAAGGAGCCAAAAATTCACCGATGTAGTTCAAATAAAAGTTTAGTAAAAGGTTGCACGGGGATCTCTTGGGCTTCAACAAGTGTGCATCAAGAAGGACCTTTGTGCTTCGTGTCTATATTCTCACACTTTGGGAGGCTTAGGCAGGAGGGTTGCTTGAGCCCAGGAGTTCAAGACCAGCCTGGGCAACGTAGTGAGACCCTGTGTCTGCAAAAAATTGAAAGTTATCCAGGAGTGGTGGCATGTACTGTAGTCACAGCTACTCGGGAGGCTGAGGTAGGAGGATCGTCTAAGCCCAGGAGTTTGAGGCTGCAATGAGCTATGATTGCACAGCTGCACTCCAGCCTGGGAGACAGAGTAAGACCCTATCTCTTAAAAAAGAGGGCCTGCGTCTTTTTCATTCTCTCGGTTACTTTTTGGGGATTGGGTGTTCTGTGCTTCTTCCTGAACATGTACTCCTCCTTCAGCCTTCCTTCTCTTCCTCCTTCCTTCTTTTATTTTCTTTTTTTTTT